>NW_028164369.1:0-162500 GCF_964263955.1 Coregonus lavaretus | reverse complement strand
GTAGTCGGCTCAGGGATTCGAACCAGCAACCTTTCGTTTTCTGGCCCAACGCTCTTAACCGCTAGGCTACCTACGCACACACATATGCGCGTGCACGCACGCACGCACGCACGCAGGCACACACACACACACACACACACACACACACACACACACACACACACACACACACACACACACACACACACACACACACACACACACACACACACACACACACACACACACAGAGAGAGAGACAGACAGACAGAGACACACACACATTCAACTATAGATTAAAATGATTTATTTATACCATCCCATCACAGTTTTTATTTGTCCCCAGAGATATAACTAACCTCAGGTTTAGTGCTGACCATCCGATTGTGCTTCCCCCTTGTAACCGTTCCCACGATATAGGTTCCATGTGTACCTTAAAGACCTAATGAAGACACACAAACCTGCCTTGTTCCAGTAACACGTCTGGCTCGGATCGACCCAGTCATAGCCAACACACAGCAGACACTATTCACTCTTTGTGGATAATATTGCAATGCTGAAACAATTATACAGTGGGGAAAAAAAGTATTTAGTCAGCCACCAATTGTGCAAGTTCTCCCACTTAAAAAGATGAGAGAGGCCTGTAATTTTCATCATAGGTACACGTCAACTATGACAGACAAATTGAGATTTTTTTTCTCCAGAAAATCACATTGTAGGATTTTTAATGAATTTATTTGCAAATTATGGTGGAAAATAAGTATTTGGTCACCTACAAACAAGCAAGATTTCTGGCTCTCACAGACCTGTAACTTCTTCTTTAAGAGGCTCCTCTGTCCTCCACTCGTTACCTGTATTAATGGCACCTGTTTTAACTTGTTATCAGTATAAAAGACACCTGTCCACAACCTCAAACAGTCACACTCCAAACTCCACTATGGCCAAGACCAAAGAGCTGTCAAAGGACACCAGAAACAAAATTGTAGACCTGCACCAGGCTGGGAAGACTGAATCTGCAATAGGTAAGCAGCTTGGTTTGAAGAAATCAACTGTGGGAGCAATTATTAGGAAATGGAAGACATACAAGACCACTGATAATCTCCCTCGATCTGGGGCTCCACGCAAGATCTCACCCCGTGGGGTCAAAATGATCACAAGAACGGTGAGCAAAAATCCCAGAACCACACGGGAGGACCTACTGAATGACCTGCAGAAAGCTGGGACCAAAGTAACAAAGCCTACCATCAGTAACACACTACGCCGCCAGGGACTCAAATCCTGCAGTGCCAGACGTGTCCCCCTGCTTAAGCCAGTACATGTCCAGGCCCGTCTGAAGTTTGCTAGAGTGCATTTGGATGATCCAGAAGAGGATTGGGAGAATGTCATATGGTCAGATGAAACCAAAATATAACTTTTTGGTAAAAACTCAACTCGTCGTGTTTGGAGGACAAAGAATGCTGAGTTGCATCCAAAGAACACCATACCTACTGTGAAGCATGGGGGTGGAAACATCATGCTTTGGGGCTGTTTTTCTGCAAAGGGACCAGGACAACTGATCCGTGTAAAGGAAAGAATGAATGGGGCCATGTATCGTGAGATTTTGAGTGAAAACCTCCTTCCATCAGCAAGGGCATTGAAGATGAAACGTGGCTGGGTCTTTCAGCATGACAATGATCCCAAACACACCGCCCGGGCAACGAAGGAGTAGCTTCGTAAGAAGCATTTCAAGGTCCTGGAGTGGCCTAGCCAGTCTCCAGATCTCAACCCCATAGAAAATCTTTGGAGGGAGTTGAAAGTCTGTGTTGCCCAGCGACAGCCCCAAAACATCACTTCTCTAGAGGAGATCTGCATGGAGGAATGGGCCAAAATACCAGCAACGGTGTGTGAAAACCTTGTGAAGACTTACAGAAAACGTTTGACCTGTGTCATTGCCAACAAAGGGTATATAACAAAGTATTGAGAAACTTTTGTTATTGACCAAATACTTATTTTCCACCATAATTTGCAAATAAATTCATTAAAAATCCTACAATGTGATTTTCTGGATTTTTTTTTCTCATTTTGTCTGTCATAGTTGACGTGTACCTATGATGAAAATTACAGGCCTCTCTCATCTTTTTAAGTGGGAGAACTTGCACAATTGGTGGCTGACTGAATACTTTTTTTCCCCACTGTAATTTATCAGCAATGTGCATGAGGGATTCCCCATGGTGTGTTTCTGGTAGACCTTAATCTGCAGGATCTGCAGGTCCTGATGCACACACACACACACACACACTCACACACACACACCCTTATTTGGATCCACAAATGTACATTTCAAGAGGGATCCAAACATCTCAATGGTCACTGTATACATGGACACTCAAGGATAAAGAAACCACCTTCTTCTCCAAACAGCTGAAACAGGCCAGTACCTAGCCAACTGCTTTGCTATGGTCTTTAGCAGGGCCGTAACATGGAGGCTATATACTGCAAGCCTATGCAAGTGTCTGAGACTGACAAATATAAGTATCACCAGCTTGCACCTACAGTATTCCCGAGGCTGTCCAAGCGTGCTACCGAGGGGCTGGTATTTTATATAGCAGTCAAATGAGCAGCCCACTTCCAGAATCCCACTTCCCACTTCCCTGACCTCTCCCTGTGTTGCTCCTGTGTTTCCAGTGGACCACATCCTGCAGATCCTTGGCCAGCCTCTAGGGGGTAATGGAGATTCCCACTCCGCTCTCATCCCAGCCTTCCCATTCATCCAGACTGAGGCCATTCAGGGCAACGAGGACTCTGACAGCATCCATCCCATCACTCTCCCCCCAACACTAAGCTTCATCAACGGGAAACACCAGGTCAGATTTACTGTGGTTGTCTGGATTTGTGAGATATGTTCAGCCTCTTTTTCAAGGACAATTGAAGTAGAAAAGCATCATCGGGATGTGTTGCATAAAGTGACACAACAGGAAAATTAATATTCATTAATTCATTTATTCATTTAGGTGACTCTGGAGCCAGAGCTGCCAGGGAAGGAGCAGGAGGCGAGAGGAGACCAGTTTGAGACAGCCACACCAGTCCACAGTGAACTGGGAGAAGAGATGGATCATGAAGAGGACGAGAAGAGCCTCACTCCCTTTGACTATGGAGCTATTCATACTGGAGAGACCAGAGAGTCCACTACTACAGACACAGACACAGACAGACACACAACTACAGACACAGACAGAGACACAGACAGAGACACAGACAGAGACACAACTTCAGACAGAGTCACGGACAGAGACACAACTTCAGACAGAGTCACGGACAGAGACATAACTTCAGACAGAGACACAGACGGAGACACAACTTCAGACAGAGACACGGACAGAGACACAACTTCAGACAGAGTCACGGACAGAGACACAACTTCAGACAGAGACACAGACAGATATAGGGACAGAGAGAGGACACAGACAGAAGGAAAGACAGAGAGCTCCAAAGAAACAACCCCTTCTTCCCGACACACTTCCCCAGTCTCTTCCCCAGTCTCTTCTCCAGTCTCTTCCACAGTCTCAGCCTCATCCTCTGGTTCCCCCCATACTTCCCCAGATGGCATCTCCCCATATGAGGACATGGAGGGGTCAGGCGGCCGTACCCAGGAGGGCTCAGCAGACGATACCCGGCCCACCCCAGCCGTAGATAGCCAATCAGATGTGGTCACGGACGAGACAGAGATTGGAGGGGCGGAGAGCGTCACACACACTCCATCTCACACACGCTACACTTACACCAAGGACACACACACTCCCTCACAGACCGAGGCGGGAGACTTTGAGGGGTCTACATCAACAGAAGAGGAAGGCTCAGCACAGGAGGTGTACCCACCTGAAGACCCCAGATACACTAGCCCTGGCAGCCCTGGAGCCATTGAGGCTCCCCTGGTGGGGCCTGGGGTGAAGGGACAGGTGACTGTTACACCCGAACCAGGTGCCAGACCAGGAGCCAGACCAGCCCAGGGAGGAGTGACTGTAGGAGACCGCACTGCACATCAAACAGACTCTTCTACACAGCACAGAGACTACCCCCTCCAGCCTACCACGCAGGATAAAGATCTCTTCACTCATACTAAGGATCAGACCAGATACCCACCTACACATGGGAAGGACCAAACCACTCAGCACACCACACACGATAGAGATCACTCCACACACACTAAAGAGCAAACCAAACAACCCTCTCACCCTAGATTCCCCACCACCCACCACCAGGAGCAAACCAGCCACTCTACCACAGATCAGAAGACCACACAGCACCTGAACCAAACACACACACCCCCTGCACACCCCTCCACTCCACCTCCCGCCCGCCCCTCCACTCCACCTCCCGCCCGCCCCTCCACTCCACCTCCCGCCCGCACCTCCACTCCACCTCCCGCCCGCCCCTCCACTCCACCTCCCGCCCATCTCTCCACTCCACCTCCCGCCCGCCCCTCCACTCCACCTCCCGCCCGCCCCTCCACTCCACCTCCCGCCCATCTCTCCACTCCACCTCCCGCCCGCCCCTCCACTCCACCTCCCACCCGCCCCTCCACTCCACCTCCCGCCCATCTCTCCACTCCACCTCCCGCCCGCCCCTCCACTCCACCTCCCGCCCGCCCCTCCACTCCACCTCCCGCCCATCTCTCCACTCCACCTCCTGCCCGCCCCTCCACTCCACCTCCCACCCGCCCCTCCACTCCACCTCCCGCCCGCCCCTCCACTCCACCTCCCGCCCATCCCTCCACTCCACCTCCTGCCCGCCTCTCCCGCCCCATCCCTGACTGGACCCTGACCCCCCAGACCCTCCTGCCTGACGGGGAGGAGTTTGTGGATAATGACCGTGTGATTGGTTCTCCTCTGCTGGAGGCCAGCCCCCCTGTTCCTGAGGAACCCCAGTCCACCTATCAGCCTGAAACAAGAACTGACTACTACATCGAGGCCCAGACCGTCGATGTCAGACGTAGGTGTAAATCTCAGAGCCTATTCAATGTGTTTAATGATGGGTGTATGATGTCATCATGGCCATTGGTTGTTGTTGAATGTTGATGATGATAATAATGTTCTTGATGATAATAATAATGTTATTGATGATGATAATAATGTTCTTGATGATGATAATAATGTTATTGATGATGATAATAATGTCCTTGATGATGATGATAATAATGTTATTGATGATGATAATAATGTTCTTGATGATAATAATAATATATAATGTTGTTGATGATGATAATAATGTTCTTGATGATAATAATAATGTTCTTGATGATGATAATAATGTTATTGATGATGATAATAATGTTCTTGATGATAATAATAATGTTCTTGATGATGATAATAATGTTCTTGATGATGATAATAATGTTCTTGATGATGATAATAGTGTTATTGATGATGATAATAGTGTTATTGATGATGATGATGCTGATAATGCTGATAATGATGACAATGACAGCGATGATGTTAACTTTGCGATGATGCTAATGATAACTGCTGTGATGATGAGGATGATAATGATGATGATATGTGTGTGTCTGTCTCAGCTCTGCAGCAGTGCACTGTGAATGTGTGTCTGAACGAAGCATCTTGCTACCAGAGAGGCAACGCCAGCATCTGTGCGTGTGCACATGGATACACCGGACAGCGCTGCGAGACAGGTACACACATACGCACACACACACACACACACACACACACACATACACACACACACACACACACATACACACACACACACACACACACACACACACACACACACACACACACACACATACACACACACACAGTTATATTATATTCTGTGTCATTTGTGTAGATGTTGACGAGTGCCAGTCCAACCCATGTCGTAATGGAGCCACCTGTATGGACGGAGTCAACTCCTTCAGCTGTGTGTGTCTGCCCAGCTATGCAGGACAGCTCTGTGAACAAGGTAACACACACACCAGTGCAGCTGCTTTGATCAAAGCTTTTACAGAAAAGAGACAGCCTTTCAAGCCAACCAACAAAAGTGGTAAATTATTCTAGTGGAACTGCCAGCTCTTGGTCGTATTTAGTCAGTAGACAGACTCCATTCTCTGGATCAGGCTGAGAAAACCATTGTCCAAGGTTGACTATGGCTGTGTATAGGGCTGCATCACACACACAGACACATACGCATTCACACACACACACACACACACACACACACACACACACACCCACACCCACACACACACACACACAGTGAGTCATGTCTCTGCTCCCTGGATATCCCCTAACGCTGGGCGTTGGCTGCACACTAGATTAGTTCCAGCTCCATCCCCAATACTGCTGCTTTTACTCAGCAATAATACTGTACTGCATGCTCACGTACATACACCCAATAACATCTTCATTCACCCTCTTACTGTATCTGTAACAGTGCATACAGAAATATCATGCTAAACAAACAAACACACTGACAGCCACACCTGGAGAACCACAGCTGTGTTCTGCTGCTAGTGGGCCAGAGGAGAGAGAGAAAGGAGAGAATTAGTCCATTATTTTATTAGAAAGATGTTGCAGCTGTGGTGAACTGGATCAATGCAGGCTGTACTAACCACTGGCATTGACCAAACCAACTCTTTATCCAGTACAGAGCTGCTCGTTGACATTGTGTGTGTGTGTTAGTGTGTGTGTGTGTGTGTGTGTGTGTGTGTGTGAGCATGTGCGTGTGTGTGTAAGTATGTGCATGCGTGTGTAGCCAGGGACGGGGGTATGATAAGTTAATAAAGGTGATCTGAAGTTTGCTGATGATAGACGTACCCTGAGGCCTTGATTAAATGTAATATTATTGTCAATTGCACTCCAGGTCCAGCCGAAACTTGACTTCCGCTTTTAACCCAACCCCTCTGAATCGGAGAGGTGCACGGGGCTGCCACATTGGGCGCCCGGGGAGCTGTTGTTGTGGGGGCGTTGCTCAGAGGCAGAACGACAGATTTTTCACCTTGTCGGCTCAGGGATTCAAGCGGTCAACCTCTGGGTTACTGGCCAGCACTCTAACTGCTAGGCCACCTGCCACCCCGTAACCCCCTATCTAACACACACCACATGCTCTCTCAGTCTACCAGTCTTGCTTTAACCCTTTATAATGTTTGTATGTTTCTCTAGACATTATAATTGATGACATCACAAAGACCTGCCTATTCAGCCCGTATGATATGAATAACACTGGCCATTCCCTAGCAACGAACTTAGCAACAAGACTTGCGGGAAAAAAGCAAAACAGACCCGAGAAGTTAACAGTGGTTTTTGCAGATTGGCATTCGCTGTATCAAGTGTCTCATCATTAAATTATGTCAACACATGATGTGTTGCTTTTCATAACATATTGAACCCATTCAACATTCTACAGTAGAACACTCAGAATAAACTTCTAGAAGAATGAAACTACTCTAAGCAACTATTCAGAATTGTAATTCTATTAGAACAGCTCACCAGAGAATCATGTGTGTGAATAGTCATCTCATCCAAGCCAGCAGCATGCCAGATCATGGTGTTCTGACATAGCATTGTGGACCCACTAACATACACTTCATGACCAAATCTAGCAAAGTCCAAAATTAACAAAGAGGGTTCACTATGGAGCTACAGTCCCTTAGTGCAGTAGCATGCTCTTCTATACTCGACTTACACAGGCGGATCAATGTGTGTGAATGCATGAGAGCGAGCAATCTTGTGTGTGTGTGTGTGTGTGTTTGGCCTAGAGAACAGGGGAACTTGTGAGGGTTTCCAAAGAGGATAATGAGCACCAACTGTGAGTCTGTGAGCTCATTCAGTCAGGGACCTTTCTAAACCAGCTGGAGCTCTTTCTCTTTTATAGTCCACCCTTCGTTTTAGTTTCTCTCTCTTTAACTCTCTCACTCTCTTTCTATGTCTCTGTTTCTCTCTCTTCTCCCCTAATTTTGTGCAATTTGTTTAATCTCTGTGGATATTGTTAGCCATTGATTCCTCTGATAGTCAATGATTCCTCTCTCTGCCTCTCTCTCCCCCCAGACACAGAGGTGTGTGAGTATGGCTGGCAGAAGTTCGAGAGCCATTGTTATAAGTACATCACCCACCGTCGGACCTGGGACGCCGCCGAGAGAGAGTGTCGTGTCCAAGGAGCCCACCTAGCCAGTGTCCTGTCACAGGAGGAGCAGCTGTATGTCAACCGTAAGTCCCGCCTCCCTTAGGTTGTCATTGGTCACAGGTAACAGGTCCAGGTTAGGGTGAGAGGTCAGAGGGTAGAGAGTATGGGGCATAGAGATATTGTGTGTCATATGTAGCACTCAAGTCTCCATAATGAAACTGTTTTGATGAGTCTGCACAACAAACTGTAAAAGACTGATGTCTGTGCAACATGCAGCTCAGGTTGTGGTAACAACATGACAACATGACCCAGTTTGGCTGACTAGTTTATTGGGGACAGTTCACAGTAGGAGGGACTCACGCCATACCCTAGGGCTGCTTACCTACTGCACAGTAAGTACCCCCTCTGCTCTGGTCTGTATCATTCATGCACACACTGCAAACTACCCACTGGGCACAGACGTCAGTTCAACGTCTAGTTATGATTTACATTTTGTTGAATTGTCAACTAACGTGAATTCAGTGTAAAATCAACACATTTCACCATGTCATTGAATTTAAAAGTTCCACATTGACGTGGAAACAACGTTGATTCAACCAGAAAGGGGGAAAGAGGGAGAGATTTGCCGTGTTTTGGGGCTTACAAAGCAGGATTTGGGAACAAGGAAGCTGGTGATTCACACATCTTAAAATGTCTTTGTGATTTCCTGTTGGAGAGCTAGACAGAAGCAGGCCTAACTGTTGTTTCTCACCCCCAGGTCTGGGCCATGACTACCAGTGGATCGGTCTGAACGACAAGATGTATGAGAGAGACTTCCGCTGGACAGATGGCAGCATCATGGTAAGACAGGAGAAAATCCCCCTGATTAGATACACTACATGGTCCAAAGTATGTGGACACCCCTTCAAATTTGTGGATTCGGCTATTTCAGCCACACACGTTGCTGACAAGTGTATAACATCGAGCACACAGCCATGCAATCTCCATAGACAAACATTGGCAGTAGAATAGCCCATAATGAAGAGTGACTTTCAGCGTGGCACCGTCATAGGATGCCACCTTTCCAACAAGTCAGTTCGTCAAATTTCTGCCCTGCTAGAGCTGCCCCGGTGAACTGTAAGTGCTGTGAAGTGAACACAAGCTCAAAATCGTCTGTCCTCGGTTGCAACACCTACTACCGAGTTCCAAACTGCCTCTGGAAGTAACGTCAGCACAATAACTGCTCTTCAGGAGCTTCATGAAATGGGTTGCCATGGTCGAGCAGCCACACACAAGCCTAAGATCACCATGCGCAATGCTATGCGTCGGCTGGAGAGGTGTAAAGGTCGCCGCCATTGGACTCTGGAGCAGTGGAAACACGTTCTCTGGAGTGATGAATCACGCTTCACCATCTGGCATTCCAATAGACTAATCTGGGTTTGGCGGATGCCAGGAGAACGCTACCTGCCCCAATGCATAGTGCCAACTGTAAAGTTTGGTGTAGGGGGAATAATGGTCTGGGGCTGTTTTTCATGGTTAGGGCTAGGCCCCTTAGTTCCAGTGAAGGGTGATCTTAACGCTACAGCATACAATGACATTCTTCCAACTTTGTAGCAACAGTTTGTGGAAGAACTTGACTTGCCTGCACAGAGCCCTGACCTCAACTCTATTGAACACCTTTGGGATGAATTGGAGCACCGACTGCCTAATCGCCCAACATCAGTGCGCGACGTCATTAATGCTCTTGTGGCTGAATGGAAGCAAGTCCCTGCAGCAATGTTCCAACATCTAGTGGAAAGCCTTCCCAGAAGAGCGGAGGCTGTTGTTATAGCAGCAAAGGGGGGACCAACTCCATATTAATGCCCATGATTTTGGAATGAGATGTTCGTTTGGCCACATAGTGTATGATATGATGTGATATGGGTGTTACAGATGGTCTTATCACACACTCACACACACACACACACACACACACAAACTGCGCAGCTCCAGAGAATGTCCAGCTGTTTTCTCTGTATGAAGTGTGAGCTGAGATATGGAGTAAGGACAGTGTGTGTGTGTGTGTGTGTGTGTGTGTGTGTGTGTGTGTGTGTGTGTGTGTGTGTGTTGCTGTGCGCGCACAGCCACAAGAGAGAGACACAGATGATACTGTTGAAACAATGTTTTTTTTAAACAGAGTTATCGCTCAGTACTGCAAGACACACCCTTGTTCAGTGTGTGTTTGGGTGTGTGTTTGAGTTAACACGCGTTAATGCATAGCTGTAGCCGTTTGGACCAGGGACGCTGCAACAAAAATATCCTAAAGAAGAGAAGGGGGAGGCGGGGAAAGTTGGGGAGAATTCCCCCTGTCCCCATGCCAGAGGGGGGTGGGGGGTGGTCGGGGTTAGCTAAACATCTGGTTCAGTTTCACAGTAGAGATTATGGGTCTGGCTCACTGAGATGGAGCAATAGCGCCCCAGTATGCCCTCTCTGTGTATTACAGCCACAGACTAACCACCTCAGCACTATTCTGTCACGGTAGGAGTCTCCACTGGGTTCTTTCCTCTAGAGGCGGTTTAGTTAGTAAATCTTCAGACCGGTCACAGAATAGCAGGGTTAACAAAGGAACCTTGTGTAATAAACTAATAGGCTTGTTAAAATGTATTGTCATCTGGTCCCTATAGTAGCTAGTGATGAATGAGATTGGTAAAGAAGTTACAATGAGATTCCTCCCCTGTGTTATATGGTGACTACCTTATAGGTGAGGTGTATTGTGAATGATGATCTTATACAATAAGGGCTGTGTGAGCTATCAGAGTAACTGTGGTGCTGTTTAGCTGTTAGTGAATGTGGGTGCAGTAAAAAGGTCTAAACTTTGGTGATGATGAGAGTGCGTAATTGTTTGTTTGCAGCAATATGAGCACTGGCGTCCCAACCAGCCAGACAGTTTCTTCCAGTCTGGTGAGGACTGTGTGGTGATGATCTGGCACGAGGGAGGACAGTGGAACGATGTACCCTGCAACTACCACCTCACCTTCACCTGCAAGAAGGGCACAGGTAACACACACACACCAGGGTTGGGGTCAATTCCATTTCAATTCAGAATGTAAACCAAATTTCAATTTTGTCATTGAAAATCATTGAAGAGAATTGGAATTTCAATGTACTTCCTAATTTGATTGGAATTGAATTGGAATTGATCCCAACCCTGACATGCACTCTCACACACACACACACACACACACACACACACACACACACACACACACACACACACACTCTCACTCTCACTCTCACACACACACACACACACACACACACACACACACACACACACACACACACACACACACACACACACACACACACACACACACCTTACCCCTGTCCTCTCCTCCCTCCAGTCTCTTGCAGCCAGCCCCCAGTAGTGAAGGATGCCTGTGTGTTTGGTTCTATGAAGCCTCGTTATGAGATCAACACTCTGGTTCGTTACCACTGTAAAAACGGCTTCATACAGAGACATGTCCCCACCATCCGCTGCCGTGACAACGGCCAATGGGACAGCCCAAAGATCACCTGCATGAGCCGTGAGTACCGTCCACTTCCGCTGTCTCAATGACTACCAGAACTGACTACACACACCATCTAATCAGGGCCTTGATCCAACGACATTAACAATCTCTCCTTTTGTTTTTTCAGCCGCTACCTACCAGAAGTCTTTCGTTTCTAGGCAACGTACCGGAAATCACAATCATAACCAGAATCAGTACAATCGCAACAATCAAAACCAGCACCAATACAACTATCAAAACCACCAATACAACTATCAAAACCAACAATATAACAATCAAAACAATCAAGACCAACAGAAGAACTACAACCAGAAACGTCAGGGCAGCCGTAACCAGCAGCAACAGAGCCAGAGAGAGAGGAGACATCAACACTAATCTGATCTCTGGTCAGTCCTTAAAAGCACAGATAAGGTTGCAAAATTCCAGTAACTTTCCCAAAATTCTGAATTTTTCCAGAAATCCTTGTTCCTGCTTATTCCCTCCCTCCTTCCAACTGGGATTTCTGGAATTTTGAGTAATGTAGTAATCCCAGACCAACTCAGATCGAATCCAAAGGGCTAGCTAGGGCCAGACCCATAGACATACATTCATAACTATTTATAAATATGTATAGCTATGGCTCTGGATAGGGCCGTGGGGGTATTTCACAAGGCATAATCATAATCAGCAAGCTAACTCTGATAAAAACACTTTTCTAATTTATAAACAGGTTTTATAAACATTGTTACACAGAGTATTGAGTCCATTTCAAATTCAACTAGGACAAATTAAAGTTTCTGAATATTTTTTGAAGTTAGCTGGCTAACTTGATCTTGATCTTACTTAGTGAAATCCACCCCAGATCACGTCTGATTCTTCCTACAACTGTGACACACAGTGCCTTAATGGTTAATACAGCAACAATGACCATCTCTAGAACAGGAGAGCTTGACTGTTCCTGCTCTAGAGGTACACATCTCAATCCAGTGCTTTCTGAATATTTCCATTTTACCCTGTTTCTTTTTCCTGAGAAATAATCCACTGAAAAGGCATATAAAATAGATATTTGGCTCACTACTAGAATGTCTGTCTGTGTGCTGGTGACAAGTTTGCAATTATTCCAGTGAAAGAGACCATAGATTATTATTTGGAATAATGAGCATTCACATAATCACATCAGCAAGTTATGAAGTATCAGCAAGTCTGGATAAGAGCGTCTGCTAAATGACAAATAAAAAATAAAATAAAAATAAAATGAAGGTTTATATGAATCATTCCATATTTTCTGCTCACAGAATGTGAGATAAAAAGTTGATTGTTCTCATATAACCCCCACCCCCTTCAGAACAGCCTCAATTCGTCAGGGTATGGACTCTACAAGGTGTTGAAAGCGTTCCACACGGATGCTGGCTTATGTTGACTCCAATGCTTCCCACAGTTGTGTCAAGTTGGCTGGATGTCCTTTGGGTGGTGGACCATTCTTGATACACACGGGAAACTGTTGAGTGTGAAAAACCCAGCAGCTTTGCAGTTCTGGCACCTACTACCATACCCCGTTCAAAGGCACTTAAATCTTTTGTCTTGTCCATTCATCCTCTGAATGGCATACATGCACAATCCATGTCTCAATTGTCTCAAGGCTTAAAAATCATTCTTTAACCTCTCTCCTCCCCTTCATCTACACTGCTTGAAGTGGATTTAACAGGTGACATCAATAAGGCATCATAGCTTTCACCTGGATTCACCTGGTCAGTCTATGTCATGGAAAGAGCAGGTGTTCTTAATGTTGTGTGTACTCAGTGTAGAATTGATTCAATATTGTACATACAGGCAGTATGTCATATGAATTCATTTTATGTAAAAAAAACAAAAGAAAAATGCCACACATTTATCACACTCTATGAAGTGAAAGCAGTCACCTCCCGCAGTGGCTCTCCAGTGTATTCAAAAACATCAGTAATACCTTCATCGTAAAGACAATGGTTTTAAAAGGGAGTGTTTTTTAAAATGTTTAACCATTTTTATACATACAATGATAAAGAGGAAAATATAGAGTAGAATGAATGTCAGGTATGTGGGTGGGCATGTGCTGTGGCTAGGGACCTGACTCATAAGATAGAGGATAAAGTTATATATGAAGACATATCTGTTTAATTTATTGCATATATTACACCTGTTTAGTAAAGTTATACAATCCAGATATCTGAGCTGTTACCACGCTGTGCAGGGGGTTGACCTGTACCTGAGAATCACGCCAAACTGCTCTCAAAAGAACCAACTATGAGAAACATGCAGGTCGTGTTCCCCTACTCAGACGTTGCATGCATCAACCAATGGTTGCGTGCCAGATCATCAACTGTGCCGTCAGGCACCAGATTGCTATAACATATGTTGTTAGCTGATACGTAAAATACCTATCCAGGCACGTCTGAGAAGAGGAACACGACCTCAAAGACACTTGAACTATGACCTTTTAGAAATACAAATTATTCCTTTTTCCGTAAGGCATAATATTGGTCCAAAAAAAGAGTAGTTCAAATACTTTTTCAGTATATCCTGTTGCTATCATCTGTAAAATATCTGTATAAATCAATTGGTCCTGATTAAGCATGAACAACAGCACAAAGAGGACACGGTATTGAACGTTTATAGGCTAGTATCTCTGTTCCTCAGTGAGAGGATTCTGCTGCATTTGTCTTCTTTGTTTACTGCTTTCATCCATTCTGTTTGCTCTTCATGTATGTGTTTTATCATCCATGTGTGTTTCAACCCAGAGAGTGATGGGGATACTGTATCGGAGGAGGCAGAGGGAATGTGATTTATCAGAGAATACTTTGTCTGTTTTTATGTTCATGTTTCTGTTGTGTATGTCGCCAAAGACTCACTAATAATGTACCTATACACCATTCTCGGCTCCATCTCAACTTCTGCTGTCTGTGCAATAAAAATATGATAACAGATGTTATCCATGTGTATCAATATTCTCACGCTTCATACCTCAATGCAGAAGATTATTCATTACATGCAATTGAGTTTATTGAAATATTATACAAATATTGTCGTTACCTGCAATAAGTATTGACTACCAACAGAGGGAGCCACTTTACTTTATTTTAGAAAGTGGGGATGCATTCCAATGTCTAATGGCGTAAAGAGTCATGGCATATACTCTCACACAGTGAATGAACAAATGAATGAATGAAATGATTGAAGTGAGTGAATGAGTCTATCTTTCCTGTCTGTCTGTCAGTCCAGCCCTGCTGTGTGTTCAGGCAACAGCTAAAGGCTGGGTGGGGGATCCGAAAATAGCACTCTGCTCTGGAAACCAGCATGAAAATATGAACCGTCACCAGTAAAACAAAGTCTCACCCTCATGACGTCATCCAGCTCCTAAAATAATCTGCTGCTTTGACAGACATTTTTCGGTTACAACATCAACGAACAGAACAGGAATACCTTGAAAAGACGTGTACTTCTGTAATTAATAAAATTGGCAGGAAAACACTTTATGCAAATGTCCCCACTCTTTGGAAAGACCTACATTACTGAGGGCATGTGTGTGTGTACCGCTATCCTCCTACTATATCCCCTTCCCCTATCCTCCTACACCTATCCTCCTACTATATCTCCTACCCCTATCCTCTTACTATATCCCTACCCCTATCCTCCTAGTATATCCCCTACCCCTATCCTCCTACCCCTATCCTCCTACACCTATCCTCCTACTATATCCCCTACCCCTATCCTCTTACTATATGCCTACACCTATCCTACTATATCCCCTACACCTATCCTCCTACTATATCCCCTACCCCTATCCTCCTACACCTATCCTCCTACTATATCCCCTACCCCTATCCTCTTACTATATCCCTACACCTATCCTACTATATCCCCTACCCCTATCCTCCTACTATATCCCCTACCCTAGGGCTCCTACTATATCCCCTACACCTATCATCCTACTATATCCCCTACCCCTATCCTCCTATTATATCCCCTACACCTATCCTCCTACACCTATCCTCCTACTATAACCCCTACCCCTATCCTCCTACTGTATCCCCTACACCTATCCTCCTACTATATCCCCTACCCTAGGGCTCCTACTATATCCCCTACACCAATCCTCCTACTATATCCCCTACCCCTATCCTACTACTATATCCCCTACCCCTATCCTCCTACTATATCCCCTACCCCTATCCTCCTACTATAACCCCTACATCTATCCTCCTACTATATCCCCTACCCCTATCCTCCTACTATATCCCCTATCCCTATCCTCCTACCCCTATCCTCCTACTATATCCCCTACCCCTATCCTCCTACTATATCCCCTACACCCATCCTCCTACTATATCCCCTACCCTAGGGCTCCTACTATATACCCTACACCTATCCTCTAACTATATCCCCTACCCCTATCCTCCTACTATATCCTCTACCCCTATCCTCCTACTATATCCCCTACACCTATCCTCCTACTATATCCCCTACCCTTATCCTCTTACTATATCCTCTACACCTATCATCCCACTATATCCCCTACCCTCTTACTATATCCCCTACCCCTATCATCCCACTATATCCCCTACCCCTATCCTCCTACTATATCCCCTACCCTTATCCTCTTACTATATCCTCTACCCCTATCATCCCACTATATCCCCTACCCCTATCATCCCACTATATCCCCTACCCCTATCCTCTTACTATATCCTCTACCCCTATCATCCCACTATATCCCCTACCCCTATCATCCCACTATATCCCCTACCCCTATCCTCTTACTATATCCTCTACCCCTATCATCCCACTATATCCCCTACCCTAGGGCTCCTACTATATCCCCTATTCCTACATCACTCAGCAATGATATACACACATAGTTGCAAGTCCAGGTATTTTGGTTGTTTTCATGAGACAATAAAAAGCAAGGTTAAGTGTAATTATTTGATTTATTTTCCTCTTGACATTAGGTCTAAAAAGTTCCTAATATAGTTACAAACAATACTGCGACTGAGTAATGTTGTATGTACACAAAACTGTACAGGGATGAAAGAATTGCCTGGTTCTAGTTTTTTTCTTCAACTTTTGAAGAATTGATCCATTACATGGTTTATTCTTAAAATAAGTAATGGACAGTTCCTGTACCAGACAAAAGGGTTTTGTCAGTAAAGGTTCACAAGGGACAGGTGACTACAGATGAAGAGAAGCATTGCTGATGTTTTCTGACAGATTTGTAACATTCCCTGACAAGCTCTCTCGGGTTCATCATCATCATCACTGTTGTGGCTCATGATTCATGGTTCAAAATGGTTCATCACTGTGCTTTGCTGGCAAGGGAAACAAGTAATATATATACAGTACCAGTGAAAAGTTTAGACACACCTACTGTCGAATAATAGTGAAGACATCAAAACAATGAAATAACACATATGGAATCATGTAGCAACCAAAAAAGTGTTATAAAAAATAAATTTTGATTAGTTTTTTTAGATTCTTCAAAATATCCACCCTTTGCCTTGATGACAGCTTTGCACACTCTTGGCATTCTCTCAACCAGCTTCATGGGGTAGTCAACTGGAATGCATTTCAATTAACAGGTGTGCCTTCTTAAAAGTTCATTTGTTGAATTTCTTTCCTTCTTAATGTGTTTGAGCCAATCAGTTGTGTTGTGACAAGGTAGGGGGGAATACAGAAGATAGCCCTATTTGGTAAAAGACCAAGTCCATATTATGTCAAGAACAACTCAAATAAGCAAAGAGAAACAACAGTCCATCATTACTTGAAGACATGAAGGTCAGTCAATACGGAACATTTCAAGAACTTTGAACGTTTCTTCAAGTACAGTCGCAAAAACCATCAAGCGCTATGATGAAACTGGCTCTCATGAGGACTGCCACAGGAAAGGAAGACCCAGAGTTACCTCTGCTGCAGAGGATAAGTTCATTAGAGTTAACTGTATCTCAGACTGCAGCCCAAATAAATGCTTCACAGAGTTTAAGTAACAGACACATCTCAACATCAACTGTTCAGAGGAGACTGCGTGAATCAGGCCTTCATGGTTGAATTGCTGCTTTGAGAAACCACTACTAAAGGACACCAATAAGAAGAAGAGACTTGCTTGGGCCAAGAAACACGAGCATTGGACATTAGACCGGTAGAAATCTGTTATTTGGTCTGATGAGTCCAAATTTGAGATTTTTGGTTCCAACCGCTGTGTCTTCGTGAGACGCAGAGTAGGTGAACGGATGATCTCTGCATGTGTGGTTCCCACCGTGAAGCATGGAAGGATGGTTTGGGGGTGCTTTGCTCGTGACGGTGTCAGTGATTTATTTAGAATTCAAGGCACACTTTACCAGCATGGCTACCAAAGCATTCTGCAGCAATATGCCATCCCATCTGGTTTGCGCTTAGTAGGACTATCATTTGTTTTTGAACAGGACAATGACCCAAAACACACCTCAAGCCTGTGTAAGGTGAGTGATGGAGTGCTGCTTGATCTACACCATCTTTGCGTTTAGTGTTGCTCTTTTGTTGTCCTAGGTTTAATTGAACAGAAAAGGTAAGTGCCCAAAGGTATCAGTCCAATTATCAGAAGTTGTACTGGGTTGTTCTCAGTCCAAGCATGTCCTTCAGGCTATGGCATGACTAATCCATCATCATTATCTCCACTTCCTCCCCTCCCTCCCTCCCTCCCTCCCCCCTCCTCCCCTCCCTCCCTCCCTCCTCCCTCACCCCCTCCCTCCCTCCTCCCTCCCCCAAATCCATCTTCCCTTTCTGTTCCTGCATAGAAACAACAGATTAAATAACATGAACCTTAAATATGCGTAAACTATCCCCGTATAATTACAGGTCCCAGATTACATAAAAGCATGGATTTTGTCTCACACCCCGTGTTTTACAGTATCTAAAAAGAAAACATCACAGTTTTAATGTTTTTTTCATACCACTTACTTCCTCCACATGACCTCCCTCTCTCCTATCTCCTATCTCCTCTCCCCCATCCCCCTCTCCCTCCTTCTCTCTGTAAATGTAATAGGTTCTCTAGTGTGTGTGTGAGTGTATTGGGTTCTCAGTTGTGGCCTTTGAGGCAGTAGACTCCATACAGCTTCTGTTTCTTGTTGGGGTAACCGTTGAACCTCACAGCAGCTTCCGCTGGGCTGCAGCGCCTGCGGGGGCGGGTGATAGGGTAACGCACGCTCCCATCAGCCAACCAGCCGGCGTCACAGCGGTCGTAGCCCAATAGCTTCCAGGCGGCGTACATCTGGCCCACCTTGGCAATCTGAGCACCATCCTTCTGACACGCACGCACAGCCTCGTCATACGTCAGCTTGGAGGGGTGGATCAGGTAGTACAACCGCCCTGAGATAGGGAGAGAGGGAGAGGGTTAGATACACACACACACACATTCAACCCCCCTCACCACACACACACACACACTCCCCTCCCCCCTCTCACCTTTGTAGTTGGAGGTAAAACAGAACACGTCATATCTGTTCTTCTCCTTGTCTCCGAAGCCGTAGTTGCGGATCCCCGGGACAGTGTTCTTGCCCCCACAGGGTTCCCTGGGGGTGGTGATGGGATACTGGACGGATCCATCACTCAGCCACCCTGCGTTGCACCAGTCCAAACCCCCACGCCACGCCTCATACAGCTGGTCAAACGACGCCACGATGGAGTCCTGATCGCGACACGCTCGCTCAGCGTCGAAGAAGTTCAGGTTGTAACGACCCAACCGAGGGAAGTAGGGGTAGACAATACCTGGGAGGGGAGAGAGGAGTAGAGAGGGAGAAGGCGGGAGATGGGGAAGAGAGAGGAGAGGGGAAAGAGAGAGAGGGCAGAGAGAGAGAGAGGGAAGAGAGGGGAAAGAGAGAGAGGGCAGAAGAGAGGGGAGAGAGAGAGAGAGGGAAGAGAGAAGAGAGGGGAAAGAGAGAGAGAGGGCAGAAGAGAGGGGGGAGAGAGAGAGAGGGAAGAGAGAGGAGAAGGGAAAGAGAGAGAGGGCAGAGAGAGGGGAGAGAGGGAAGAGAGAGGAGAGGGGAAAGAGAGAGAGGGCAGAAGAGAGGGGAGAGAGAGAGAGAGGGAAGAGAGAGGAGAAAGTCAACATCCCAACAGCAATAAATAAAACATCAATTTGCTTTGGATTTTATGTCCTCACTTAATCTCTCTTTAAACAAAACATGAGTTGTAAAAAGACAAACTGTAATAGCTAAACCCCATTACCTTATATAAAATCCTACTATTTCTGTTCCAGTGTTGTGTTAGTGGGTGGTGGCTGTAGGTCTGTAGCTCCAGGTTTTAGATTGCCAATGGTTGATCATTCTCATATTTAATGGAGCAGGTCTGGCTGGGTGATGTATGGAGTTATACCCTGTTCCATGGAGGAAAGCCAGGAATGGAAATCTAATTGATGAACTCCATTACTCTGGCCTGACTGTGTGTGTGTGTGTGTGTGTGTGTGTGTGTGTGTGTGTGTGTGTGTGTGTGTGTGTGTGTGCGTGTGCGTACATGCTTGTGCATGAGCGTGCTTGTGTGTGCACGTGCATGCGCATGCCTGTGTGTGTTTGTGCACGTGCGTATGTGTCCCCTGACAGTCCTCATGGGTAGTCTCAGCTCGTGGTAATATATAGCCAGAACCCTGGGACAGCTAGACAAGGACAGGCTGCTACAGAGTTTCCACAGTAAATAGACTTTATCAACAGGACACAGTCACTTTACCACAGCCCAGTCACTTAAAATAATGGTTCTCCCAAAAAGTTAGTCAGACATTTCCATATCTCAAAAGTGATCGGAAGGCACACTGAGTGCATATTAAATGCTAACTGTGTGAGGACATACTTTCAGTGTGTGTGTGTATGTGTGTCTACGAGCATGCATGCATGTGTGTGTTACCTTGCAGGTCCAGAGACACCACGCCCGTTCCGTCATCCAGCCCGTCGATGACCTCACACTTATATCTCCCATAATCCTCCAGTGTGAGCTCTGTGATGACCAGCGACGCATCGGTAGGAGCCGAGTCCTGTAGGTAGACGCGTCCATGGAAACGTCCGTAACTCCGCTTGTGGAAACCCATGGCAACGAACACATCCACCTAGAACAACACGAAGAAGGATTTGTAATTGATGTCATCAGTTGGCTCCAATGGATACTTCCTGGACTCTTTTATGACATGGACTATCCCCCATAGTGCAATACTTTTGACCAGACCTGTACATTATCTGACTCTGACCAAAAGTCCTGCATTATGTGGATGGAAAACGAGGTTTGATTCGAGTAGTACCCTGGTCTATTTTATGACATTGGTTCTAGTAGAAACCCACCTCTTTGAGGTAGTCTGAGGTCAGCTTGGTCCATTTGATCCTCAGTTTGGGGTTGGTGGGCAGTGACGCATCTCTGTGGAACTTACAGGGCAGGGTGGTGTTTCCCCCCCGCCTCGACACCACCTTGGACTGCTCCGTCACCACAGAGAGCCGAGAGCCATTCTCTGAAATAGAGGGGTGGGTTATACCATTAGTAATCGAGGGGTGGTTCTCTCTACCTATTTCCCTTGCTCTACAGTATGTCTCCCTCTCTCACTAGCTCAGCAACAACAACACTAACCCATTGTTTTGTTCTTTGTATCTAATCAACAAATTGGCTGGTTTATTTTCTCTGAATGGTATTTAACCTGTTATCACATTATCCCATATGAAACTGATTAGCAAGAACTGGGCATGGAAGCAGATGCTTGCTCAATAGCTAAATAGTTCCCATCCCTGTTTTTCCGAAGCACATGAGCTCAGTTGTGCAACCCTGTCACAAACACGGTGATGATGTAACTTTTTTAACATTGTGTTATTGTGCAGCTTGTTTTTACAAAGAGTTCTGCATTGTAATTGTTTAAACATTTGTAATGTAGCTTGTTGTTAAATGTTGATGTATTGACAGTGACCGGTGTATTAGGAAAATCTGTAGTCAATATCAGGTTCCAAACATCTGGCCTGTCTATGAGAGAATGATTGGTTTATTATGATGTCTATAGATATAGTAATAATATGAACTACTGCCAGTCACGCATAATACAATTACTCCAGGTATCATTAACATGTATTTAAAGTATACTTCAAACACATTCACACCCAACCACACACTAATTTGTTTTCAACTAAATTGCTACCAGGTATCAAAGTCACTTTTAGGGCTCTATTCAACCTGTATCGCTGAAGCGTTACAGATTACGCGATAGAAATGTAAAGGTCATTTCCGATTGATCAGTGTTTACCGTGAATGCAATCTCTGCAAACGTGGGAACATTGCCTTTAAATGTCAATCACGCTGTAACACTAACCTTCCGCGATACGGATTGAATAGAGCCATTAATATTCAGAAAGTTTATGAACACCCACCCTTTCCTACTTTAAAACAGACTCTGGTTCCAGGGTTTTCTTCTAATCCAGCGTGACTGTGTAGTCCTCCATTAGCTCATCATGTGTTTGATGTTTACCTAATCCTCTCTTCCTGGTGTGGAGCAAATTGATAAGTCTAATATATCTAGAGGCACTATGTAAACAATGGAGTATCCTCAGCCAACCTGCTCGGTGATGTCACCACTGGCAGCGTCGTTGGGTACACAAAGTCTTACTGGTACATTTACGCCCTGTAGTCTTACTGTGTGTGACAAGCTTGACTTCCCTTTCAATCACCCACCAGGAACAACTCTCACTTTTGCAAAAACAATTATTGGTTTCTACTTAAATGTAATTGACCACCAGAGGACGTTCATTTGGGCCTCAATGTGGCACACACAATCAATATAAGAAGTGACTCTCGTCTCTCCTGTCTCCAGAACATGAAGACGTTCCAGATTTCCAGCTGCTGTTAGAAGGGGAAGTTTAAAGCCCCTGCTGTGTGTTCCTCTGTAGTATGACCCTCAGACCTCGGACATTCTCCAACCCACAGCCCGCAGCCCGCAGCCTTAACCTGCATTACAAGCTGTCTTTCCTCACAATACGCAGCATTTGGACAGGACAAGACTGTCTGAGCATCCCAGGGTCTCACCTCATCTACACAAAGCGAATAACACTCTCTGTGGTGGTTCTATTTGATTGGAACACATAATCCATGCTATACTGGCTGATGGTGTAAGTAACGTGGATTATTGAACCACAGTCTGTCTGTTGAGTAACCTTTTCTGAGACTTGAAGACATACATTAGCTCCCCGGGGTATTGCCTTGCTTTAGTTCAGCAGACTAACAAAGTCTTGAAGCATGTAGGAGACCCAGGTTCAAAGCCAATCGTTCTCAATAGCACATTGATCCTAGGTCTGAGTGAGTTAACAATTCCTCCCTCCAGCCAAGTCAGTGAATCTGCCTCCTGAAACTACGATCGATGCTGAAGCTAATTTCTCCACAATAGTTGAACAGAACTGCTTACCACACACACAGAACTGCTTACCGCACACACAGTACAGTACTGCTTTAGCTGGAGAGCTGCTTCATACATACCACTGCTGGTACCACACACTACCACAGTACTGTATGAGGTAAAACAGACTATATATTGTCACTCCAAAGACAGTACAGTAGCCAATACACAGTCACAGCACCTGGTTTTAAACATGACACCAACAGTGACATATCTGCCCTGCAATCTGCCTCTACAGCCCCAATAAAGAGAGATAGTTGATAGGTTATCACGCAGAGCAAACAAGACCCCACATAATTGCCCAATGTTTTTCATTCAACAGTTGCAGTGCATGAGGATAAACACACACACATAGAGAGACAAGATGATACTACGAAACTACAGGCAATATTTCAGGAGTATGTATTAGAGCTGGGACGATAAACCGAAAATTACAGACACCGACATTGCCTTCCTCTTACTGAAGCATTTTGCTGACTTTGGAAAATGTTGATTTTGCTAACCAACGTTCCTGTAGATAGTTCTAAAACCATTATTTGATCAACAGTAATAGCCATGCATTATGTTGATTCCTGCTATGAAAGTATCTATGAAAATGCTATGAAAGTCCCTGTTTCACTGTCATCTGCTGGCTCTCACTCCCTCTCCCCACTGTGCACACGGAAGAGGGTGAGATTCTGAGAAGGACAAGCATGCATGTGCTGTTAATCAAAATACTATTACGGGACAAAAACAGCTTTCAAAGCAACTACTGTTGTTTTAGTTACAGAGAGGAGAGTCACAGCTTTCTGTGAGTATATCATTTATTTCTCCCCTCTTAATATTGAGTACATGGCATGGCTCCACTGTACAACTGGAGCAGGCTGTAGTTAGTATGGTTTTAATGCGCCCACGGAGCCGAGCTGAGCACGCCATGTGCAGAGAATAGACCTACATCAAGTAGCCTCCCACTGGGCACAGACGTCAATTCAACATCTATCCACGTTGGTTCAACGTAATTGAATTGAAATGACGTAGAAACAACGTTGATTCAACCAGTGTGTGCCCAGTGGGCTAGGCCTAGTGCTGTAATGCTTTTGTAGGACATTAGCCTACAATTACTGATATACTGAACAAAAATATAAATGCAACATGTAACAATTTCAAAGATTTTACTGAGTTAGTTCATATGAGGAAATCAGTCAATTGAAATAAATTAATTAGGCACTAATCTATGGATTTCACGACTGGGAATACAGATATGCGTCTGCTGGTTGCAGATACCTTTAAAAAAGAGGTAGGGGCGTGGATCAGAAAACCAGTCAGTATCTGGTGTGACCACCATTTGCCTCATGCAGAGCATTGATTGTGGCCTGTGGAATGTTGTCCCACTCCTCTTAAATGGATGTGCAAAGTTGCTGGATATTGACGAGAACTCGAACACGTTGTCGTACACGTCGATTCAGAGCATCCTAAACATGCTCAATGGGTGACATGTCTGGTGAGTATGCTATTACATGAGGTGATGGCGGCAGATTCATGGCACGACAATCGGTCTCAGGATCTCATCACAGTATCTCTGTGCATTCAAATTGCCATTGATAAAATGCAATTGTGTTCATTGTCCGTAGCTTATGCCTGCCCATACCATAACCCTACTGCCACCATGGGGCACTCTGTTCACAACGTTGACATCAGCAAACCGCTCGCCCACACAACGCCATTTATGTGGTCTGTGGTTGTGAGGCTGGTTGGACGTACTGCCAAATTATCTAAAACAAGGTTGGAGGTGGCTTATGGTAGAGAAATTAACTTTCAATTCTCTGGCAACAGCTCTGGTGGACATATGTGGCATTGTGTTGTGTGACACATTTTAGAGTGGCCTTTTATTTATTACATAGGACCAACACTTTATATGTTGTGTTTTTATATTTTGTTCAGTGTAGATTAATCAATTAGCCTACATGGCTATCTAGCAAAAATATTGTATCCTATTTTGACAAGTTGCACATCAAAATATCATTAAAGCATTTCCTAGATATCTGGGATGAAATAGCTTATTTTTTTAAATCATAGGCTACCATCTCAGTTGTCTTACTAGGCACTGGAAAAACGTGTCTAGAGCCCTGCCGCTAATGTAAAGTAACTATCCATTGAAACTTTTTTATTATTGTAGTATTTGTTGTTATCGAGCAAAATAGCTCCATTTACCGCAATATTACTTTTTGTCCGATTTATCGTTATCACAAAAACAGGTGAATGTATCGCGATATGTATTTTGTCCATATGGACCAGCACTACTGTGTATCATAAACGAAACAGAGACAGTTGTAAGACTATCAATGCAGATGGAAGTCACACACACACACTGGTGTCTACCTTGAACGTAGACGGTTCTGTAGTGCTCCAGATCAGGGTATGCTGTGTCAAAGTTGTCTGCTAAGCTCAGAGAGACCAGGGTACAGATCAGCACAGGAAGCATCTTCTGTCTCTACACTGGGGTCTGCTCACTGGGAGGGGGGAGGGAGGGAGAGACAGAGACAGAGACAGAGACAGAGACAGAGACAGAGACAGAGAGAGAGAGAGAGAGAGAGAGAGAGAGAGAGAGAGAGAGAGAGAGAGAGAGAGAGAGAGAGAGAGAGAGAGAGAGAGAGAGCGGTGGGGAGTTAGTCAAACGGTGGGGAAACAATATCACAGAACATCCTCACATACCAGCAAACACACCTGCCGCCATGAAGGGTGTTTTTGTGTGTGTGTGTGTGTGACCTGAGAAAACTAGCTTTTCTCAATGTCATCACTGTCATCATCACAGTCATGATAACTACAGTAGTCATTATCATTATCATGATCTTCAATGTCATTATCACTCATCATCTCAATCCTTTTCACTATCATAAGCATCACTCAACATTATTCCCACTATCACACTCCTATCAACATCATCATCTCTTTATCACAGTAATGATCACTATAATCATCTATAAGGTATCAATCTCACATATCAGTATCTTTATCACTCATCACAATCACACACACTGTAAAGGGGTTACCATGAATCTGACAGTATCTTACAGCCAGTTTGGAGGCAAATACAATTTTGTAATATATTCAGTACACCTACTGTAGTATAAATACGGTATCAAAGCAAGTACTGTGTAATGACAATACCATAAGAGGTGTTTGTATTTCACAGTATTTTACTGTAATTACAAGGGATAGGTGTAAGCAGGTTGGCTTCCAGGTAAAGTGTTTACACCTTACAGTATCTTTATGAATATATTGTGTTTTATACCACTTCCACTTCTAGAGGCCTTAACAACGGCTTCTCAACTGGCAGGGACTACAGGACAAAACCGACCAAAAGGACATGGCAAAATGCTCAACCAGGTTTACAACTAGCTGTTACTCCAATCTGTTCCCTATACATTTTAAATTGATGGTGCACTATAACCACATAGGAGTTAAATTGGTACAGCATTCTCACTCACGGGTGCAACAAATATAGCCTCTTACAAGGCACGCCTCAAAATATGTTAATGACCCAGAAACAACAATTCCATGCACCCACTAGTGGTCAAAAGGTTTTTGGCACTCCAAAGATATGGTACAGTACTGTCTTCTGTGGGGTGGAATTACAGTACCATTCGAAATACAACACGTTTTTTACTGTTGATAATACCTAAAATGACTATAAATTACAGCTCTCCGTTACAGTGCAGTGCATAACCATAGAGCAATACTTAATCTTGTAGAACAGAGAGAATCTTTGGAAAAGCGAGTGCATTCTACACACACACAGAGCATACAAACACACAGAGTACTGAATACTATATACATACACAGAGTACTGTATACTATATACACAGAGAACTGTATACTATATACACACAGAGTACTGTATACTATATACACAGATAACTGTATACTATATACACAGAGTTCTGTATACTATATGAACAGAATACTGTATTTTACACACAGAGTACTGTATACACAGAGTACTCTATGCTATATACACACAGATTACTGTACACTATACATACACAGAGAGAGGGTCATACCACATCCCAAATAGCCAGCCGGAGGACAAACTTTGCCAAACACACTTTTCCCTCTTCAGCCCTGTCCTCAAAGACACACACACACACACACACACACACACGCACACTGCTCACACACTGCTCTCACACACACATCCCAAAACGAGAATAGGAGAACTCACCATCTCAAACAGAGTACACACACGCTCCTTTCCCAACTCCCATAGAGTGTGTGCGAGCACAGCCATGCAAAGCAGCATGTGTGTGTGTGTGTGTGTGTTTGAACGAGAGAAAGCAGTGTGTATGTGTGTGTGTGTGTGTGAACGAGAGAGAGCAGTGTGTGTGTGTGTGTGTAAGTGCTGTGTTTGTGAGCAGTGTGTGTGCTCCTCTCCTGTCTGCAGTCACTCTGATCCTCTATTTCCTTTCTCTTCCTTCATTCCCTCCCTCCATCCCCTGGTGCTGACGTACTGGCTGACACTGCCAGGTAGAGCTTCTGCAGTCAGCTGAACACTGCTCTACAGAGCACACACAGACACACAAACGCACAGATACTGTATGCACTTACGCACAGACACACACCCCTCTTTTCCCCCTCCCAGCCTGAAAAAAGTAATTAAGCAGGTCAGCGGGATGGGGGAAGTGAAAAGAGAGAGAGAGAGAGAAAGAGAGAGCAGAGAGAGAAACTGAGTGAGAGAGCAGAGAGAGAAAGAAAGAAACAGAGGAAGGAGAGAGAGAGAGAGAGAGAGAGAGAGAGAGAGGGGGGGGGGGGTTATGAGATGCCCTTTCCTCAGGGAAGGAGAGAGAAACTTACAGCAGGAGAGTCTCCTCAACTGAGTTCCCCTCTGCAGGAGAGAGAAATTAAGTGTAAAATAACTGAGAGAGATAGAGAGGAGAGAGAGTGATGGGAGATAGAGGGGCAGAGAGGGAAAGGAGAGAGAGGGGCAGAGCAAGAGAGAAGGGGAGAAAGAGAGAGGTAGAGGGGCGGAGAGAAAGCAAGATAAAGAACAGCTCTGCAACAGTATAAGTGATGCAGAGGACTTAGTACCAATTAGACACACTACATTAGCCAGCCTGTTAGCCCTAATACAGCTACATTAAACACACATAGTCCTCAAACACACACACAAGTGTGTATGTGCGTGCATTCGCCTGTGTTCCCAATCACAACCGATAACCCTGAGAGCTCAAACACACACACACACACACACACACACACACACACACACACACACACACGGCATGTGTATTTCTGACTATAGCTGATGTCACTGGTGCAGACATTCCAATGGCCCATCTGTGTGGAGAGTAAACAGGCAGGAGTGTTTTACGGGCCGTGTGTGTGTGTGTGTGTGTGTGTGTGTGTGTGTGTGTGTGTGTGTGTGTGTGTGTGTGTGTCCCTCTGCTGTGATGCTCTAATGATGGAGTTTTTTTTTGTGAGTGTTCTCCTGAAGAGTCTACAATGACTGACAACAATGACCAGGATGTGATGTCTACATTGAAGAATGCACTGACATGGTACAGGTACAGCTGTAGGGGAATATTAGAGGGATGTGGTGGCAGCCAGGTCGCTTAAGATTCACTGCAAAATTCAACGTCCATCCAGGTAAGCAGGATGTCGGGAGATGACTTCCAAAATGATTGTTTTAACCATCTTTTGAGGCTAAATAGTGTTTGTTTACATTTACTTTGTTTACAAACATTGTAGTGAAACAAGCATATATTTCTGGTTCTGATGGGGTACGACAGTTGATCTAAGCGCATGAGGCATTTTTAAGTTATATTCTTCAAGAGTCAGTGGGTACATTTAATGAATTTCTAAGTTAAAAAATGGATGAAGCAATTGCAGATTGACCCTTTAACCCTTACCTTAACCATTCAGAATTAATGCCTAAACTTAACGGTGCACTTTTTATTTGAACCCTATCCCAAACCTTAACCCTGAACTTAACCATTCAGAAGGAATGCGTAAAGATTACCTTAGAAATGTTTGGACAAACGTAGGATGGATTCTGCAGTGAGACTGTGAGAGCCTGCTGTGTGGGGGAACAGTTGGAAGGCTGTCGGTCAGTCTATTCCTGGCATTGATTCAATAACACAGGGCAACTCTCAGTTGCTGATCATGTTCAGTTACGACACCAAGCAAGCGATTAGAGGTACGGGCACCACAATGATCAGTCCAGAGTAAGCAGAGAGAGAGAAAGCCATCCCCTACAGAGAGATGAACCTGGAGAAGAGTCCCCTAAGCAAGCTGGTCCTGGGGCTCTGTTCACAAACACAAACTTGCTTTGGCAATGTAAACATATGTTTCCCAAGCCAATAAAGCCCCTTAAATTGAATTGAGAGAGAGAGAGAGAGAGAGAGAGAGAGAGAGAGAGAGAGAGAGAGAGAGAGAGAGAGAGAGAGAGAGAGAGAGAGAGAGAGAGAGAGAGAGAGAGAGAGAGAGAAAGCAACACGATTAGACCCAACCAAATCATGAGAAAACAAAAAGATAATTACTTGACATATTGGAAGGAATTTACAAAAAAACAGAGCAAACTAGAATGCTATTAGGCCCTAAACAGAGAGTACACAGTGGCAGAATACCTGACCACTGTGACTGACCCAAAATTAAGGACATCTTTGACTATGTACAGACTCAGTGAGCATAGCCTTGCTATTGAGAAAGGCCACCGAAGGCAGACCTGGCTCTCAAGAGAAGACAGGCTATGTGCACATCGTTACAACACTGTATATAGACATAATATGACATTTGAAATGTCTTTATTCTTTTGGAACTTCTGAGTGTAATGTTTACTGTTAATATTTATTGTTTATTTCACTTTTGTTTACTATCTACTTCACTTGCTTTGTCAATGTTAACATACATTTCCCATGCCAATAAAGTCCTTAAATTGAAATTGAAATTGAGAGAAAGAGAGAGTGAGAGAACGTGTGAGAGAGAGAAAAAGAGACTGTGAGAGAGAGAGAGAGAGAGAGAGACTGTGTGTGTGTGTGTGAGAGAGAGAGAGAGAGAGAGAGAGAGAGAGAGAGGGAGAGACTGTGTGAGAGAGAGACTGTGTGAGAGAGAGAGAGATGAGAAAATGAGGTGGAAACTGAGCTGCACTTGCTAACCTCCTGCCAAATGTATGACCATATTAGAGACACATATTTCCCTCAGATTACAGCGATCCACAAAGAATTCGAAAACAAACCCAATTTTGATAAACTCCCTTATCTACTGGGTGAAAAACCACAGTCAAATCAAATCAAATCAAATCAAATTGTATTGGTCACATGCGCCGAATACAACAGGTGCAGACATTACAGTGAAATGCTTACTTACAGCCCTTAACCAACAGTGCATTTATTTTAAACAAAAAAAGTAAGAATAAAACAACAACAAAAAAGTGTTGAGAAAAAAAGAGCAGAAGTAAAATAAAGTGACAGTAGGGAGGCTATATATACAGTAAAATAAAGTGACAGTAGGGAGGCTATATATACAGGGGGGTACCGTTGCATAGTCAATGTGCGGGGGCACCGGCTAGTTGAGGTAGTTGAGGTAATATGTACATGTGGGTAAAGTTAAAGTGACTATGCATAAATACTTAACAGAGTAGCAGCAGCGTAAAAAGGATGGGGTGGGGGGGGCAGTGCAAATAGTCCGGGTAGCCATGATTAGCTGTTCAGGAGTCTTATGGCTTGGGGGTAGAAGCTGTTGAGAAGTCTTTTGGACCTAGACTTGGCACTCCGGTACCGCTTGCCGTGCGGTAGCAGAGAGAACAGTCTATGACTAGGGTGGCTGGAGTCTTTGACAATTTTGAGGGCCTTCCTCTGACACCGCTTGGTATAGAGGTCCTGGATGGCAGGGAGCTTTGCCCCAGTGATGTACTGGGCCGTACGCACAACCCTCTGTAGTGCCTTGCGGTCAGAGGCCAAGCAGTTGCCATACCAGGCGGTGATGCAACCAGTCAGGATACTCTCGATGGTGCAGCTGTAGAATTTTTTGAGGATCTGAGGACCCATGCCAAATCTTTTTAGTCTCCTGAGGGGGAATAGGCTTTGTCGTGCCCTCTTCACGACTGTCTTGGTGTGTTTGGACCATGATAGTTCGTTGGTGATGTGGACACCAAGGAACTTGAAGCTCTCAACCTGTTCCACTACAGCCCCGTCGATGAGAATGGGGGCGTGCTTAGTCCTCTTTTTTTTCCTGTAGTCCACAATCATCTCCTTTGTCTTGGTCACGTTGAGGGAGAGGTTGTTGTCCTGGCACCACACGGCCAGATCTCTGACCTCCTCGCTATAGGCTGTCTCATCGTTGTCGGTGATCAGGCCTACCACTGTTGTGTCGTCGGCAAACTTAATGATGGTGTTGGAGTCGTGCCTGGCCATGCAGTCATGGGTGAACAGAGAGTACAGGAGGGGACTGAGCACGCACCCCTGAGGGGCCCCCGTGTTGAGGATCAGTGTGGCAGATGTGTTGTTACCTACCCTTACCACCTGGGGGCGGCCCGTCAGGAAGTCCAGGATCCAGTTGCAGAGGGAGGTGTTTAGTCCCAGGATCCTTAGCTTAGTGATGAGCTTAGAGGGCACTATGGTGTTGAATGCTGAGCTGTAGTCAATTAATAGCATTCTCACGTAGGTGTTCCTCTTGTCCAGGTGGGAAAGGGCAGTGTGGAGTGCGATAGAGATTGCATCATCTGTGGATCTGTTGGGGCGGTATGCAAATTGGAGTGGGTCTAGGGTTTCTGGGATTATGCTGTTGATGTGAGCCATGACCAGTCTTTCAAAGCACTTCATGGCTACAGACGTCAGTGCTACGGGTCGGTAGTCATTTAGGCAGGTTATCTTAGAGTTCTTGGGCACGGGGACTATGGTGGTCTGCTTGAAACATGTTGGTATTACAGACTCAGTCAGGGACATGTTGAAAATGTCAGTGAAGACACTTGCCAGTTGGTCAGCACATGCTCGGAGTACACGTCCTGGTAATCCGTCTGGCCCTGCGGCCTTGTGAATGTTGACCTGCTTAAAAGTCTTACTCACATCGGCTACGGAGAGCGTGATCACATAGTCGTCCGGAACAGCTGGTGCTCTCATGCATGCTTCAGTGTTGCTTGCCTCGAAGCGAGCATAGAAGTGGTTTAGCTCGTCTGGTAGGCTTGTGTCACTGGGCAGCTCGCGGCTGTGCTTCCCTTTGTAGTCTGTAATAGTTTTCAAGCCCTGCCACATCCGACGAGCGTCAGAGCCAGTGTAGTATGATTCAATCTTAGACCTGTATTGACTCTTTGCCTGTTTGATGGTTCGTCGGAGGTCATAGCGGGATTTCTTATAAGCGTCCGGGTTAGAGTCCCGTTCCTTGAAAGCGGCAGCTCTACCCTTTAGCTCAGTGCGGATGTTTCCTGTAATCCATGGCTTCTGGTTGGGGTATGTACGTACGGTCACTGTGGGGACGACATCATCGATGCACTTATTGATGAAGCCAGTGACTGATGTGGTGTACTCCTCAATGCTGTCTGAAGAATCCCGGAACATGTTCCAGTCTGTGCTAGCAAAACAGTCCTGTAGCTTAGCATCTGCGTCATCTGACCACTTTTTTATTAACCAAATCACTGGTGCTTCCTGCTTCAGTTTTTGCTTATAAGCAGGAATCAGGAGGATAGAGTTATGGTCAGATTTGCCAAATGGAGGGCGAGGGAGAGCTTTGTATGCGTCTCTGTGTGTGGAGTAAAGGTGGTCTAGAGTTTTTTCCCCTCTGGTTGCACATTTAACATGCTGGTAGAAATTAGGTAGAACGGATTTAAGTTTCCCTGCATTAAAGTCCCCGGCTACTAGGAGCGCTGCATCTGGATGAGCGTTTTCCTGTTGATTAATGGCCTTGTACAACTCATTCAGTGCAATCTTAATGCCAGCATTGGTTTGTGGTGGTAAATAGACAGCTATGAAAAATATAGATGAAAACTCTCTTGGTAAATAGTGTGGTCTACAGCTTATCATAAGATACTCTACCTCAGGCGAGCAAAACCTCGAGACTTCCTTAGTATTTGATTTTGTGCACCAGCTGTTGTTTACAAATATACACAGACCGCCGCCCCTTGTCTTACCAGAGTCAGACGTTCTGTCCTGCCGATGTAGCGTATAGCCTGCTAGCTGAATGTTGTCATTGTTGTCGTTCAGCCACGACTCCGTGAAACATAAGATATTACAGTTTTTAATGTCCCGTTGGTAGGATAACCGTAATCTTAAATCGTCAATTTTATTCTCAAAAGATTGAACGTTGGCTAATAGGATTGATGGGAGAGGCAGTTTACTCGCTCGTCGTCGGATCCTTACAAGGCACCCGGATCTGCGTCCACGATATCTCCGTCTCTTCCTCACGCGAATGACGGGGATCTGGGCCTTGTTGGGTGTCTGTAGAATATCCTTTGCGAACGCCTCGTTGAAGAAAAAGTATTCGTCCAATGCGAGGTGAGTAATCGCTGTCCTGATATCCAGAAGCTCTCTTTGGTTATAAGAGACGATGGCAGAAACATTATGTACAAAATAAATTACAAATAACGCGGAAAAACACACATAATAGTACAATTGGTTAGAGGGCTGTAAAACGGCAGCCATCTTCTTCCGGCGCTGTTCTGTTCCATCACAGCTGCAAGATTTGTGACCTGTTGCCACAAGAAAAGGGCAACCAGTGAAGAACAAACACCATTGTAAATACAACCCATATTTATGTTTATTTATTTTCCCATTTGTACTTTAACTATTTGCACATTGTTACAACACTGTATATATACATTATATGACATTTGAAATGTCTTTATTCTTTTGAAACTTCTGAGTGTAGTGTTTACTGTTAATATTTATTGTTTATTTCACTTTTGTTTACTATCTACTTCACTTGCTTTGGCAATGTTAACACACGTTTCCCATGCCAATAAAGCCCTTAAATTGAATTGAATTGAATTGAATTGAGAGAGCGCGAAAGAGAGACTGTGTGAGAGAGAGAGAGAGAGAGAGAGAGAGAGAGAGTGAAATGCTCCTGCATTTTTAACAAAAAATATAGATTTGAAGTTAGATAAAGTAGGATTTTTTGGCAGGGACATATACAGGATGCTACCCTCCACAACATAACCTTCATTCCAAACCAAAACTCCAAACCTACAACCTGATTTTGGACGGAATTACCTGGAAGGCTTTCTACTACCAAGGATTACTATTCCCAAACTATACAGCAAATGCTCTGGCAAGCAAACAGAAACCTGAAAACACCATCCAACCTGGAACTGAGTGAGTAATGTTTAGTATGAAGCTATTTTTGACTTTCAAAAACCAAGAAGAAAAATACATTACAATCATATATTTTACTTTATAAGGACTGAATGCTAAGGCTACCAAGCTTGCTAGTACAAAGAGATACAATTTCAATTAGCACTGACGTGTGAAGTGAGAGGTGTCAAAGCCCTCGAGCCCAACAATGGCAGGAGAGTCGCACAGTCTACCCCAACCAAATGGAGAGGCCTTAGAAGCACCCCCTGCTGTTCAGAGGTCATTAAAATACAGTACCCTCTGAATGTAAAAAACGACAAGACACGAAAAGAGTACAAATTGAAACTTCTTTTGGAGAATCAGGAGACAGTTTTTGCAGATTTTTATAAAAATGGGAACATAAGCAACCTTATCTTCCACACAGATCATCCCCTAGCATGGCACAGTGCTATACTAGCACACTACCCCTCTGTTAAGAGGGGCGGTGTTAGCGATGGGTGGAAACTCAGGATACTGGACAACGAGGACTCTGAGTCGTCTAATATTCATCTCTATAAATCTGGAAACGTTTTGGTTCAAGGCAGCACCAAACAGTTCCAGCTGGACTTTCACCTAATTAAAGAAATAGCTCAGCAGGAGAAGCTCACCCTTGAGAAAGATACCCCCACCCCGAGCGGGTCAGACCAGACACAGAGCAACCCCAAGCTGAAAGTCAACTTCCCAGCACAGAGTACTTCTCCCTCATTGAAATGAAGGATAAATTCACCCAGCTGGGGGTAAGGCAGGTGGAGCTGGAACAGCAGGTGAACACACTCCAGTCAGCACAGACCCAGACAACAGTCCAGCACAACAACACCCCCTCAACCAGACCCAGAGAGCTGGAGGTGGAGAGAGACATGTCTGCACTCTGGACTGTGGTGAGACAACATCAACAGGAGAAAGAGCAGGAGCAGGAGAAGAACAGAGCACTAGAGGAGAGGATCAGAGTGCTGGAGGAGAAGGTGAGAACAATGACGGGTGACAGAGAACAACCCATTATAGAGCCGGCCACCCCCGCAGAGAAGCCAGCAGAACAGCCCACCTCAGATCCTGGCCAAAGTCTCGACACCGCAGCAGAACAGTACACCCTAGACCCTGACCATAGCCTCGACATCACAGCCAGACAAACAAATGAAGAACCCCAAGCCCTGGGGACCCCAACCCCTCTGAGCAACCCCCCAGTCAGACACCCTGATAGCCCTCATGACGACCCCCCCAGACCCACTAAGGACATACACAAGCCTCAGATTGTACTCCTTATGGACTCAAACGGGAAATACATACAAGAAAATCAACTTTTTCCAAAACACACAGTGTCTAAACTCTGGTGTCCAAACACCCATCGCGCCCTAGACCTTCTGTCTGAGGACCAACTAGGATCACCCAGCCACATAATAATACACACAGGCACAAACGACCTGAGAACACAGCAGGAAAGGGTGGCCACAGCACTCAAGGGAGTGATAGAAAAAGCTTCTTCTACTTTCCCCAATGCACAAGTGGTTATCTCAACCCTGTTACCACGAAAAGACTTCCACCCTGCTACCATACAGCGGGTACACACAAGTATTTCCCGTGACTGTACCTCAAAACCAAATGTCTACCTGGCCCACCACTCCACCCTGGACGTGAACAGCCTTTATGACCAGGTCCACCTATACAAGGCAGCAGTGCCCACCTTCGCCCGGACCCTAAAGGATATCGCCCTCAACCGCAGACCCAACACCTCACACAGGAGCAACAGATCAACAGACACCCCGCCCAGACCAGCGAGACACTCTCCCAGACCTGCGGGACCCCCCCCAGGACCTACACATAGAGGACCCCCGCAGAGAGGACCTACATCCAGACCACAGCACCATCAACCACATCTACACCCCAACCCCCACCAATTAACTCCCCCAAGTCAACCATGCCCACACCCCATTTAGGCCCCCTCAGATCAGACCTATGTCCCTCCTACCCACCCCAAGCCCCCCACTCCCACAAAGAGGGCCTCAACATGAAAGTCACACATACGCCGAGGCCGTGAGCAGGCAAACAGGCCCAACACCCACTCTTACACTAGCCCAAGCCAAAGGCATGTACCAGATGCTCAGCAGGCTCTGCTCACAATTACTGGCCTGAGGCCTGAGGCCAAACCACACAACCAACAACAGACACTTTATGGAACACAAAGCCTTCACTATTTCATCCTGGAATATCCAAGGCCTGAGGTCATCTGCCTTTGGCCTAAAGAGCAGGAATCAGGACTTCACCAAAGAAATCGGAAATACAGACATTGTCATCCTACAAGAAACATGGTATAGAGGAGACGGACCCACTGGTTGCCCTCTAGGTTACAGAGAGCTGGTAGTCCCATCCACCAAACTACCAGGTGTGAAACAGGGAAGGGACTCAGGGGGTATGCTAATTTGGTATAGAGCAGACCTAACTCACTCTATTAAATTAATCAAAACAGGAACATTTTACATTTGGTTAGAAATTCAAAAGGAAATTATCTCAACAGAGAAAAATGTCCTCCTGTGTGCTACCTATATCCCCCCACTAGAATCCCCATACTTTAATGAAGACAGCTTCTCCATCCTGGAGGGGGAAATCAATCATTTCCAGACCCAGGGACATGTACTAGTCTGTGGCGACCTAAATGCCAGAACTGGACAAGAACCTGACACCCTCAGCACACAGGGGGACAAACACCTACCTGGAGGTGACAGCATTCCCTCCCCCATATGCCCCCCTAGGCACAACTACAACAACATAACCAACAAAAACGGGTCACGACTCCTGCAGCTCTGTCGCACACTGGGTATGTACATAGTCAATGGTAGGCTTCGAGGGGACTCCTATGGTAGGTACACCTATAGCTCATCTCTTGGCAGTAGTACTGTAGACTACTTTATCACTGACCTCAACCCAGAGTCTCTCAGAGCGTTCACAGTCAGCCCACTGACACCCCTATCAGACCACAGCAAAACTGTCAGCCCACTGATCACCCCAATCCACAAATGTGGAGACAAATTTGACCCCAATAACTACCGTGGGATATGCGTCAACAGCAACCTTGGGAAAATCCTCTGCATTATCATTAACAGCAGACTAGTTCATTTCCTCAGTGAAAACAATGTACTGAGCAAATGTCAAATTGGCTTTTTACCAAATTACCGTACGACAGATCACGTATTCACCCTGCACACCCTAATTGACAAACAAACAAACCAAAACAAAGGCAAAGTCTTCTCATGCTTTGTTGATTTCAAAAAAGCATTTGACTCAATTTGGCATGAGGGTCTGCTATACAAATTGATGGAAAGTGGGGTTGGGGGAAAAACATACGACATTATAAAATCCATGTACACAAACAACAAGTGTGCGGTTAAAATTGGCAAAAAACACACACATTTCTTTCCACGGGGGCGTGGGGTGAGACAGGGATGCAGTTTAAGCCCCACCCTCTTCAACATATATATCAACGAATTGGCGAGGGCACTAGAACAGTCTGCAGCACCCGGCCTCAACCTACTAGAATCTGAAGTCAAATGTCTACTGTTTGCTGATGATCTGGTGCTTCTGTCACCAACCAAAGAGGGCCTACAGCAGCACCTAGATCTTCTGCACAGATCCTGTCAGACCTGGGCCCTGACAGTAAATCTCAGTAAGACAAAAATAATGGTGTTCCAAAAAAGGTCCAGTTGCCAGGACCAAAAATACAAATTCCATCTAGACACCATTGCCCTAGAGCACACAAAAAACTATACATACCTCGGCCTAAACATCAGCGCCACAGGTAACTTCCACAAAGCTGTGAACGATCTGAGAGACAAGGCAAGAAGGGCCTTCTATGCCATCAAAAGGAACATAACATTTTACATACCAATTAGGATCTGGCTAAAAATACTTGAATCAGTTATAGAACCCATTGCCCTTTATGGTTGTGAGGTCTGGGGTCCGCTCACCAACCAAGAATTCACAAAATGGGACAAACACCAAATTGAGTCTCTGCATGCAGAATTCTGCAAAAATATCCTCAGTGTACAACGTAAAACACCAAATAATGCATGCAGAGCAGAATTAGGCCAATACCCACTAATGATCAAAATCCAGAAAAGAGCCGTTAAATTCTATAACCACTTAAAAGGAAGCGATTCCCAAACCTTCCATAACAAAGCCATCACCTACAGAGAGATGAACTTGGAGAAGAGTCCCCTTAGTAAGCTGGTCCTGGGGCTCTGTTCACAAACACAAACAGACCCCACAGAGCCCCAGGACAACAACAACACAATTAGACCCAACCAAATCATGAGAAAACAAAAAGAGAATTACTTGACACATTGGAAAGAACAAACTAAAAAACAGAGCAAACTAGAATGCTATTTGGCCCTAAACAGAGAGTACACAGTGGCAGAATACCTGACCACTGTGACTGACCCAAACTTAAGGAAAGCTTTGACTATGTACAGACTCAGTGAGCATAGCCTTGCTATTTAGAAAGGCCGCCGTAGGCAGACCTGGCTCTCAAGAGAAGACAGACTATGTGCACACTGTCCACAAAATGAGGTGGAAACTGAGCTGCAGTTCCTAACTTACATATTTCCCTCAGATTACAGCGATCCACAAAGAATTCAAAAACAAACCCAATTTTGATAAACTCCCTTATCTACTGGGTGAAAAACCACAGTGTGCCATCACAGCTGCAATATTTGTGAACTGTTGCCACAAGAAAAGGGCAACCATTGTAAATACATTTATGTTTATTTATTTTCCCATTTGTACTTTAACTATTTGCACATTGTTACAACACTGTATATATACATAATATGACATTTGAAATGTCTTTCATCTTTTGAAACTTCTGAGTGTAATGTTTACTGTTAATATTTATTGTTTATTTCACTTTTGTTTACTATCTACTTCACTTGCTTTGGCAATGTTAACATACGTTTCCCATGCCAATAAAGCCCTTAAATTGAATTGGAGAGAGAGAGAGAGAGAGAGAGAGAGAGAGAGAGAGAGAGAGAGAGAGAGAAGGACAAAGACACACAGTAAGGTGCTCATTGCAAGGATCAAATCTAAAGTATACAGATGATGTCACAGTAATCTAAGTGCTGGGTGGGTTCCTATTTAAAACACTCAACTCAGGCTGTCACACACACACTCACACGCACACATGCACTATTAACTGCCACATGACAAACACACAGAGTAATGGTTAATTCATTAGAGACTGGTGTTTACAATGTCCTCTTTACAAGAATTAAAGCACCGTTTAAAGCTTTGACCCTTTTCACAACACACACACACACACACACAAACACGGGATGACTAAAGCCCTATGTTGGATTAACTTTAGGACACCACACACACACACACATACAGACACACACTTAGGTGGATTGCACAAACACGTCCTAGCACAAACTCAAAGCAGACTGCATTGGGGCTCCAAGACAAATCTCTCACTGTTGAGGTCACCCCCAATCGCTCTGACCCCCACCTCTGGGCCCCTGGTTTTGGCCCTCTCCTCCCTCCATCCCCCCTTTGGCCCTTGGGTCCATGCTATCTAGCTCTGCATCTGGCAACCCACAGCACCAGCAATAATATGATTTGGAGAGACATTGTTTCTGTCCTTCCTGTTTTCTACTGAGTGCATATTATGAAACAACAATAATATAATTAACAGCTGGTCTGAGCATCTCTGAGCCAACTGTACAGTCAGGGCTTTGAGCACTTTGAGACGCACTACGTAAATTCAATCCATTAGCTATTAACTCTGAATCAAATTAAATAAAACTTGAGGAGTGTCACAATGCACTTCACAGACTTAAAAGACAGGGGTTTATGCTAACGAAGAAAACACTTTGGCTGTGTGAAGGGACAATGTATTTCTATGAAGTAGAAAGCTCCTTGGTGTGGGGGTCTTGAGGAATGTCCCATCTGGAGTGATGTCTGATGTCTTTATTTTCACATAACCTTGTGTCTGAGAGTGCCGTCCCCGTGTCCCACAGTAGCTAACGCATATCAGGCTTTCTATAGAACACCATAGTCACTCAGAGTGTTTGTGTATGTGTGCACAAACGTGCGTGCATCTGAGTGTGGCCTCAGCCACTAAGACAGACATTAAATGCCCTAGACTCTGATTGACGGTGGGTAACCAGATAGCGGGTCGGTGACATAACATTCTGACTGGGCACTGACTGAGTGTCCTCCATTACTGGTCCTTTATGACTGTCATCAATATGTCACTCTGAGAGTCCACCTTCAGAGCTCCTTAACACGTTGGCTACATTCCAGAGGTTGGCGGAGAGAGGAGGGTGACCATGACACATCCAGTGACCAATGACTAGAGCAGACCTTATTTCTGACCAAACACACATATGGCAGAGAGGACTATTGACCCTCACTGATCCTCTCTCAGGGGGACATACAGGCTAGTCATAAAACAGACTCTCTGGCTGCAGTTATACACTGTGGAGTCTTTCTCAACACACACACCCCTTGGGAGTCTGTCCAGACGGCATCAAGACCAGCGCAGCAGAATGACATGCACGCCCCAACAGTAACCAGCTATAAGGACATCCTGATAGACTGTGACTGTGAGAGTGGGATCCTGCGGTTCATCACTGAGCTGATAGATTTTCTGATGACTCCTCTGAGAGGAGTGACGGACACACACACAGGCTATTTCTTGTCTCATGACATCATCAACTGATAAGGGGCAGAGCCATACTGTAGATCAAGAGCGAGACGCCAGAGAACGAAGACAGACGAGAGAGAGAGAGAGAGAGAGAGAGAGAGAGAGAGAGAGAGAGAGAGAGAGAGAGAGAGAGAGAGAGAGAGAGAGAGAGAGAGAGAGAGAGAGAGAGAGAGAGAGAGAGAGAGAGAGAGAGAGAGAGAGGGAAGGAAGGAAGGAAGGAAGGAAGGAAGGAAGGAAGGAAGGAAGGAAGGAAGGAAGGAAGGAAGGAAGGAAGGAAGGAAGGAAGGAAGGAAGGAAGGAAGGAAGGAAGGAAGGAAGGAAGGAAGGAAGGAAGGAAGGAAGGAAGGGAGAAAGACAGAGTAAGGCCTTGATTCAATCAACCAGTGTTGGCCAACATCCTCATAGCAGATGTAATGGCATGTTGGGGGTGTAACTGCGGTATGAGCTAACATATCAGTGAGCTGCTGCTCGTTTGTCACAAACCACTTCCTTATTATGCTTACTGCGATACGGCTCTATCGATGTTAAGAAATAATGGCTCTCATGTCAAACCATTGATGTTAGACAAATGCATATTTTCATGTTAATTTGGATGGGGGGATTTATGCCTATCAGTGTAATTTGAGTGTTTTAACTTCTAACGCGGCTGCAGGGGATTTGTCGGATTCTAGTCGCTGTGGCAGTGGTAGTGGCAATGTCCGTGATAAGATAATGCAACGAGCCGCTTGTGGATATGACAGCTCTAACACAATTCCACCTCAGACACCACCAAAACAACACTACGCGGATGTCAATGTGATTGAATCTACCCCTAAGTAAGAGTTAGCGAGAGAGAGAAAATGAGAGAGAGGATGAAGGCTACGGACTTCAGCAGTATGGCTAACCCTCCTCATCAAGAGCTACTGGGTGTGCATCGCAGGCTTTCGTTCCAGCCCTGCTCTAACACAATAATCAGCTGCTCATGAGGAGCTTTATTAGCTTCAGGCGTGTGAGTAGAGTTGGAACAGTTGGTAGAGCAGTTGGTAGAGTATGGTGGAAGGGTTGTGGGTTCGATTCCCGTGGGGGACTAGTACAAAAAAAGTACTAAAATGTATGCACTCACAACTGTAAGTCTCTCTGGATAAGAGTGTCTGCTAAATGACTAAAATATAAATGTTGTCCCCCAGGAGAGTGTTTGGAAATACGTAGTGTCTGTCCAAGGGGTCCTCCATTTAAATTTACAATAACCATAAAGCTGAAACTTTGTCAATCTGACCTTACAGTGCCTTGCAAAAGTATTCATCCCCCTTGGCGTTTTTCCTATTTTGTTGCATTACAACCTGTAATTTAAATGTATTTTTATATGGATTTCATGTAATGGACATACACAAAATAGTCCAAATTGGTAAAGTGAAATGAAAAAAATAACTTGTTTCAAAAAACTCTAAACAATAAATAAGGGAAAAGTGGTGCGTGCACATGTATTAACCCCCGTATTTATTTCTGAGTGAGGTATTTCTGTATTTATTTCTGGGTGGGGTATTTCTGTATTTATTTCTGGGTGAGGTATTTCTGTATTTATTTCTGGGTGGGGTATTTCTGTATTTATTTCTGGGTGAGGTATTTCTGTATTTATTTCTGGGTGGGGTATTTCTGTATTTATTTCTGGGTGAGGTATTTCTGTATTTATTTCTGGGTGGGGTATTTCTGTATTTATTTCTGGGTGAGGTATTTCTGTATTTATTTCTGGGTGGGGTATTTCTGTATTTATTTCTGGGTGAGGTATTTCTGTATTTATTTCTGGGTGAGGTATTTCTGTATTTATTTCTGGGTGGGGTATTTCTGTATTTATTTCTGGGTGAGGTATTTCTGTATTTATTTCTGGGTGGGGTATTTCTGTATTTATTTCTGGGTGAGGTATTTCTGTATTTATTTCTGGGTGGGGTATTTCTGTATTTATTTCTGGGTGAGGTATTTCTGTATTTATTTCTGGGTGAGGTATTTCTTTATTTATTTCTGGGTGGGGTATTTCTGTATTTATTTCTGGGTGGGGTATTTCTGTATTTATTTCTGGGTGAGGTATTTCTGTATTTATTTCTGGGTGAGGTATTTCTGTATTTATTTCTGGGTGTGGTATTTCTGTATTTATTTCTGGGTGGGGTATTTCTGTATTTATTTCTGGGTGAGGTATTTCTGTATTTATTTCTGGGTGGGGTATCTGTTTGAATGCAGTGTTGGTTCCTTAAATATGCAGCATCACAAGCAGAGCAGTCAGAAGCTCGTTGCACAACGGATATATTTCCCCCCGAGGTGAGAGTGGTGGGTTCAAACACGTCCGTCCACCCACACACACACACCCCCCCTCACACACCCCCCAACACACACACACGCACACACACACGCACACACGCACACACACACACACACACACACACACACACACACACACACACACACACACACACACACACACACACACACACACACACATTAGTTCCTATGCAGGTTGGATCCTACTAAGGATCCAACCTGAGTGCCCAGTATACACTAAGGATCCAACCTGGGTCTGTGACAGAAGGACTGGATGGGTATCCTAGATGCTAGTACCAGTAGCATCTATGATAGTAGAGATGGGAAATGAACGCTTTACACTCTGATGTAAGAGTCATCTCTAGAGACAGCTGTGGACATCAGAGACACCAGATTCACTAGACCATGGACATCTGAAGGCTTCAGAAATCTCAAATTCACTCCCCATTTACTTCCCTTCTTGGGCACATCACTCCTCAGGGAGCAGAGGTCATCAACCACTCCTCTCCATCTCTCTCTGTTACCTATTTACTCTGACCAGTCCTGACCCCTCACCTTACCCTCACCTCACCCCATCCTTAACCCTCACCCCTATCCTCCTCACCTCACCTCTACCTACACACATATCCCCCTATCATAATCTCAAACAGACAGGTTAATATATTTCACTCCCCCAACACACTTAAGTGAACCCCAGCCAAGAAGTTAATGTAGTTTGGCCTCCCCCTGCAAGCCATTTCAAAAGGAAGGAGACAGGGGTCAGTCTGCATACCTACCCACATAGTCTACCCCCCATGGGGACACTTCCAGGAAAAGTGGCGCAGTGGTCTAAGGCACTGCATCGCAGTGCTAACTGTGCCACTAGAGATCCTGGTTCGAATCCAGGCTCTGTCGCAGCTGGCCGCGACCGGGAGACTCATGGGTGGCGCACAATTGGTCCAGGGTAGGGGAGGGAATGGCCGGCAGGGATGTACCTCAGTTGATAGAGCATGGCGTTTGCAACGCCAGGGTTGTGGGTTCGATTCCCATGGGGGGCCAGTATTAAAAAGTATATAAAAAATAAATAATAATAATTATATATGTATTCACTAACTGTAAGTCGCTCTGGATAAGAGCCTCTGCTAAATGACGTAAATGTTAGAGTTCAAGGTTCAACATGGCTCACTGCAGAATGAGAACATGATAGTGGTCAATTCCTTTAGACCCATATTTACTACTAACTAATGGCATGTTAGTGAGTGTCCCACTGTCCACTGTTGTTACACTCACAGAGATGAAGATCTGACATAATCTTATTTTCCACCAGAGGGCGATGTTTACATACCTATAACAGATGTGCATGTATAGCGGTCTAATCCAACTGTCAATCAAAAGATTCCTGAAGATGTGATGTCAGAGAAACAATTACTTCTAATTATTGATTAAATAAGTTTAAACCACAACTCTGTTACTTTAAATCAATAGATGATAGTATTATGATTAGGTTATAATAATACATATTTTATTAATCAGGTTCATTTGCTCTATAAATGGAACAATAGTCTACTGCTAAAACCACATGTTGAAGCTGTGGAAGCTGAACAACAAAAGATCCTTGATTCCTCTTCTTGATTCTCCACCAAGGAAAAGTTGGACAAGTTGTGTTCTTCCACCAGTTGTTGCTAAAACACATCCTGGGGAACACACACACACAAACAAACACATCCTTGGTAACATCCATATTCTGCGTTGGTATTGTATGGTAGATTGTAAATTCCCTCCCTCCCTCGGCACAACAGAATCCTCTATTCACAATATGCATTATTAATTTAAACCATTACACACACAAACCCACTCTGCTCCAATATTTGTTTAACCAGCTGTTCCCTCCACATTGGTGCTTTTAACTACATAGAAGTGGGTCCTGTGTGTGAGTGTGTGTGTGTGTGTGTGTGTGTGTGTGTGTGTGTGTGTCCGGAGCCTGCTTCCCCCAAAAGAACATTCTGTCACTACAAAGGGTCGACAAGCAGCCTTTTCAGCAGGGGACGACAGGGGTCAGTGGGGGCCACAAACCTGTGTGTGACTGTGTGTGTGTGTGTGACTGTGGAAATGTTTAACTATACTTGTGGGGACCAGACGTCCCCACAAGAATAGTAAACCAATAAAGATTTGTTGGGCTAACAGCTACACACACACACACACACACACACACACACACACACACACCCACACACACACACACACACACACACACACACACTGAGCTGTCCTGATTGCAAGGGCGAGCTATAGCTCTCTACCTTACAGCTGACTGACAGTGACACACCATTACTCTGAACTAACCAAACACAACCTGCTATTAACACTGTTATCACGTGTAATGACATTAGTATTACTGTAGTGCTTAAAGTAATTACAGAGAGGTCACACTGGTGCAGGTAACTATAACCAGGCTCTCACCATGTTAATAGCCTAATATCATGATATTTAAGGTAAACTTCAGTGCTCAACTCACACTCTTACATTTCACCAGACTCTCAAACACAAAGAGAGACAGAGAGATAACTTGCACAGACACAATTACTGATCTTAGCGATTTCACTGACCGATGTAGTTCTTTTAGGGATGAGTTATTTATTTATCTCTAAACACACGTGGGACAGGACACACAGTCAGAGATAAGGAAAGACACTCTGGAACTTTGAGGGAGAGATGACTGTCTGTCAGTGGGAACGTACACTGCCAGTCAAAAGTATGGACACACCTACTCATTCAAGGGTTTTTCTTTATTTTTACTATTTTTTACCTGCAGACGTCAGCCCCTCTCCAGGTTCGGGGTCTCCCACACCAGGGTCTAGACAGGGATCGGTGCATCTTGGGAGGACTGAGAGGGGAAGCTCCGCGTTGAGGTCTAGACCGGTCCAGGGGTGCAACGCCGAGGCAGTAAGGGAGAAGACGTCACGCCCGGAGCCGATGCCGCCACCGAGGGTACTGTCACGCCCTGACCTAGAGAACTCTAGTTAGTTTGGTCAGGGTGTGCATGTTTAGTTCTAGGTTGTTGTATATCTTTGTTTAGATTCTAGTTGTTATACTTCTATGTTTGGCCGGGTATGATTCCCAATCAGAGGCAGCTGTCGCTCGTTGTCTCTGATTGGGGATCATACTTAAGTAGCCTGGTTGCAGTCCTTGTTTGTGGGATCTTGTTCTGTGTAGGCTGGTTGTTGTATAGCCCATAGGACTTTCACGTCACATGGTTTTGTTGTTTTTGTATGTTTATTCTATATAATAAACATGTACGCTTTTCACGATGCACCTTGGTCCGACCCGTCTCTTAACGTGCGTGACATTAGCAACCATTTCTGCTCTAGATAAGAACAAATTGTCGTCATTGTTGTGAGGGCCCAGCAGGGCTTTCTTTCGACGATGACCATCTACTTCTGGTCCTCTACTCTGGGCCGACGTTGGTCCCTTTCGCTCAGGACTCCTTCTATGATGACCATCTACTTCTGGGCCACTACTCCGGGCCGGCTTCGGGTCCCTTTGGCTCAGGACCTTCTTCCGTCACTAGAGTCTCGGGCTCAGGCAGAGTCTTTCTCAATTTATCCACATCGGTCTGTGGAGTGTGTCCTTCTGGCAGCGTACCAATAGGGAAGCTGAGAGTCACTGCTGCAAAGACACAGACAGACAGAAAATAAAACAATGCTATGCTATGCAGTGGCGGGGCCATCTGCCTCTTCTGGGGTTGGAACTCTCCTACAGTGGGACACATGGATCCAGGTATCTCTCTCTGCTACTTTCACCGCCATCGAGGTAGTCAGCAACACCTGGTATAGGCCTCTCCACCTAGGGTCTTTCCAGCTCTTTCTTCTGTAGTCTTTTACCACCACAAAGTCTCCAGTGTGCAAACAATGCTCAGATTCTCCTGCTAGGTTGGGCAGAGAAGCCTTCACCCGTGGGAAGAGAGTCTTAAGAACATTGTTAAGTGAGACACAGTATGCTACTGTATCATGTTTTCTTATCTGTCAGGAGAAGCCTTGAGATTAGGAAGTGCACATTCTTGCAGCCTGCTGCAGTCCACTAGGTTCAGAGACAGTCCCCCTTTGTACTTTGTCTCCGGCCACAAATACATTTGCACATAAAACATTCCATCTAACCCATAACCCATTAATTACTACTGCTCATATTCTTAATACAATTAGCATATTTACCAAAAGGCCCCAGGGGACCGGTAACTCCCTCATTGGACACATGACTCACATCGTGATTCATGCGGCCAAAAAACAAAACAACACTGCCTGTTAAATCAAAATAACAAATCCAATTATAATAACAATCCTTGATAACATCTTAACTTAATTGTTTCCCATAAGGTAATTCAAGGAATAGTAAAATTGACTAGCGACAAATTTCCCTCATTCAGGGCTAGCGCTCTCTCTCTGGCCTTGTCATGGTCCGAATCACACGTAGGCCTATTGCTAAATTATAAACTTCCTCCTAATCATTAGTGTTTACATAATACATTTAAATCTCACACAATGTCTCTAGGCTCTCTAGTGAGGGTGATCAGGCCTCACCAGAAAGTCAGAACAGAGGTCAGAGGTTATTCAACCCCATTAAGTGAGCGTCTCTTTCCCTTTTTTTCTTTTTTTTTTCCTGTACCTGAGACATTATTTAACGACATTTCAAACATTTCAAACATTTTATGTACCAGGTTTACATTGGGTTTTTCAGTACATTTCTTATCAGGAGAATTTACATGTTGTCACGCTCGTCGTTAAGAGAGGAGGACCAAGGCGCAGCGTGATGAACGAACATGTTTATTTATCATTAGCGATAAACACGGACAGTAAACAAAAACAACAAACGACTCGTAACGTCCTAGGTAACATAGACCAACACGGAACAAGAACCCACAAACACAATGGGAAAAACAGACAGTTTAAATATGGCCCCCAATCAGAGACAACCAGCCACAGCTGACACTCGTTGCCTCTGATTGGGAGTCACTCAGGCCAACATAGAAATAAACAAACTAGAACTCCCAACATAGAAATACACCACATAGAAAGAACACACCCTGGCTCAACATATAGAGTCCCAGAGCCAGGGTGTTACAGTACCCCCCCCTAAAGGCGCGGACTGCGACCGCGCCTCAACTAGAGCAAAACAGGGGAGGGCTGGGTGGGCATTCCTCCTCGGCGGCGGTTCTGGCTCCGGCCTTGCCCACCACCCTCCAATAAACCCCCCATAGCGCCCCTGGTCCGGTCTGGCCCCGCTGGCCGGAGCTGAACTGGACTTAGCAGGAGCGGTTAGCTTCAGCTCCGTAGTGGAGCAGTTGACCGGTACCTTACCAGGCACCGGTGACCCAGGCACGGGTTGTGCGGGACTGACGACGCGCATCCCTGGCTTGGTGCGTGGAGTAGGAACGGGCCGGACCGGGCTGACGATGCGCACCCCTGGCTTGGTGCGTGGAGTAGGAACGGGCCGGACCGGGCTGACGATGCGCACCCCTGGCTTGGTGCGTGGAGTAGGAACGGGCCGGACCGGGCTGACGATGCGCACCCCTGGCTTGGTGCGTGGAGTAGGAACGGGCCGGACCGGGCTGACGATGCGCACCCCTGGCTTGGTGCGTGGTGTAGGAACGGGCCGGACCGGGCTGACGATGCGCACCCCTGGCTTGGTGCGTGGAGCAGCAACGGGCCGGACCGGGCTGACGATGCGCACCCCTGGGCTGGTGCGTGGAGCAGGGACAGGCCGGACCGGACTGGCGACGCACACCGTAGGCTTGGTGCGAGGAGCAGGGACAGGCCGGACCGGGCTGACGACGCACACCGTAGGCTTGGTGCGAGGAGCAGGGACAGGCCGGACCGGGCTGGCGACGCACACCGTAGGCTTGGTGCGAGGAGCAGGGACAGGCCGGACCGGGCTGGCGACGCACACCGTAGGCTTGGTGCGAGGAGCAGGGACAGGCCGGACCGGACTGGCGACGCACACCGTAGGCTTGGTGCGTGGAGCAGGGACAGGCCGGACTGGGCTGGCGACACACACCGTAGGCTTGGTGCGTGGAGCAGGGACAGGCCGGGCCGGGCTGTGGAGACGGATAGGAGACCTGGAGTGAAGAGCTGCCACAACCCGTCCTGGCTGAATGCCTACCTTCACACACTCTGTGTGAGGCATCAGCACAGGACGTACAGGGCTGTGTACCCGTACTGGCATAACAGCACGTGACACTGGCGCAGGATATCCGGGACCGAGGAGAGGCACTGGAGGCCACGAGCGCTGAGCCGGCACACTCCGTCCTGGCTGCATGCCCACCTTCGCACAACACGTGCGGGGTGCTCGCACAGGACGTACCGGACTATGCCGGACCACTCGTGGCACAGTACGCAGCTCCGCATACCCCGGAACCTGACCAGTCTCATGCTGCCATGCCTGAGTACGGGGAGTTGGCTCTGCTCTCCATCCAGGCTCCGCCAACCTGCCTTCTGGCCCCCCAAACCCGGTGGCCTCCTCTCCAAATCGCCCTGTGGCAGCCTCCTGCTGCCCAGCCGCCCATGCCGTGTGCCCCCCCCTAAAAAATGTTTGGGGTTGCCTCTCGTCCGTCCGACGATGACACTGCTGACGCCGCTGCTCCTCTCTCGCCAGGGCCTTAATCCTAGCCCATGGCCCTTTGCCCCCGAGCATGTCCTCCCAGGACCACGATTTGCCCACCTGGGCCATCGCCAACCTCTCCATCTCCTTTCCCGGCGCTTCCTCCCATGTCCAGTCTGCCTGCTCCTGGACACGCTGCTTCGTCCTTGTATGGTGGGTTCTTCTGTCACGCTCGTCGTTAAGAGAGGAGGACCAAGGCGCAGCGTGATGAACGAACATGTTTATTTATCATTAGCGATAAACACGGACAGTAAACAAAAACAACAAACGACTCGTAACGTCCTAGGTAACATAGACCAACACGGAACAAGAACCCACAAACACAAAGGGAAAAACAGACAGTTTAAATATGGCTCCCAATCAGAGACAACCAGCCACAGCTGACACTCGTTGCCTCTGATTGGGAGTCACTCAGGCCAACATAGAAATAAACAAACTAGAACTCCCAACATAGAAATACACCACATAGAAAGAACACACCCTGGCTCAACATATAGAGTCCCAGAGCCAGGGTGTTACACATGTGTGCAACCAAAACTCTGGCAATAGAAACTTCAGAAAATGTAATTTATGTGCCCTTTAAGGTGTATTATTTCTAACCTGTGAAAAATCCACTAAACCAAAAAAAAACATACAAGAAATCAAACACGGTATTAACACCATTAACAAATATTAATAACATAAACATTTCATTAGTTTTCCCTTTGCTAAATCTTAATCAGTCCAAATCATTTAAAACCATCCAGTTGACTTACAACCATTCATCCGAGTCCCCATTGAGGTGGACAGAAGGGACCAAAACAGGCCCAGAGGTCTCAACATAGTAATCCAACTCAACCTGTTGATCTATGTGGAGGACCATAAGGCCAGGGACAAATTTGTTAATTATTTATTTTCCCATACAACACAAAACACAAACACCAATAACGAGTAAAAACAGGGGCAGAAGGATTGGTAACAGCCAGGAGGGGAGTTTGGTTCCCCATTCCCCAAATTGTGGAAGTCAACCAGGAAGAGAACCAATCATTTTAGCTTGGTGCTAATGTATCAGCCAAATTGCTTACATCATTAATTATTTCAGTCATGTTGTCAGAAGAATCTGGGAGCAGTATTACACACTGTCCACTAACGGTTAGCCGCAATGCTGAGCAGTATCCCCCTTGGTACGCCAATAGATAGTCTAAAGCCATTTCCTGACGAGCCACTACGGCTTTTAAGTTTTGTACATCAAGGGAGAGTTGGGTGAAACCTTTAACAGTCAAATTCATATGTACTTGCAGAGAATAGGTAATGTTATTCACCCATTTGGACAGGATAGCAACATCAACCCCTGGGAACAGTGCCATTCCCACAACCTCCCCCGGTTTAATAACATGGCCATAGGCTTTATCATTATCAGGAACAATTATTTTAGCTCTGGTCCTTTTAGTCATATTCTCTCTGGCCTCTAGCATGTCATACAGGGGAATTGAGGTAATAGGGAGCATAGTTTTTCCTAGATAACAACACCCTTGCCAGTTAAGCGGAAGCTGGAGGTATCCATTTCCTCCACATATCCACATGTGCCCCTGGGGAATCCCCATCCTGATAGTAAACATATTGATGCCAGTAATTTGTTGACCAAATTGTAAGATATGCCACGCAGTCATTTTGTGTCTGATTGTCTCATCTAGGAGTCCTGCATAGTTTAAACAATTCTGTGACTTTCCTATAGGGACATTCCCTTGGTTACAGATGCATAGTGGTGGACTATGTGCTGGTACTATCCCCGTCACCACAGGTTCTATAGTCCCTCTACCCAAATGAGTGACCCATTGGTGTTTTGGGGGGTAAGGGCACTCTGCTGCCTGAGAAACTGTATATGTGGCTGCTGTCCTACCCCTCCCATTATCCCTGGTTGGCCGAAATGTACGTTCCTCATAGCTAGTTTTGTTATCAGCTTTAATGTGTGGGACTTGTACATTGTTAGAGAGTCTCCTTAGGATAGTTGCTCTGTTACTATCTGTATCTGAGACTATCTGAGAATGCTATTCATTGACTACAGCTCAGCATTCAACACCATAGTGCCCTCTAAGCTCATCACTAAGCTAAGGATCCTGGGACTAAACACCTCCCTCTGCAACTGGATCCTGGACTTCCTGACGGGCCGCCCCCCAGGTGGTAAGGGTAGGTAACAACACATCTGCCACACTGATCCTCAACACGGGGGCCCCTCAGGGGTGCGTGCTCAGTCCCCTCCTGTACTCTCTGTTCACCCATGACTGCATGGCCAGGCACGACTCCAACACCATCATTAAGTTTGCAGACGACACAACAGTGGTAGGCCTGATCACCGACAACGATGAGACAGCCTATAGGGAGGAGGTCAGAGACCTGGCCGTGTGGTGCCAGGACAACAACCTCTCCCTCAACGTGACCAAGACAAAGGAGATGATTGTGGACTACAGGAAAAAAAAGAGGACTGAGCACGCCCCCATTCTCATCGACGGGGCTGTAGTGGAACAGGTTGAGAGCTTCAAGTTCCTTGGTGTCCACATCACCAACGAACTATCATTGTCCAAACACACCAAGACAGTCGTGAAGAGGGCACGACAAAGCCTATTCCCCCTCAGGAGACTGAAAAGATTTGGCATGGGTCCTCAGATCCTCAAAAAATTATACAGCTGCACCATCGAGAGCATCCTGACTGGTTGCATCACCGCCTGGTATGGCAACTGCTTGGCCTCTGACCGCTAGGCACTACAGAGGGTAGTGCGTACGGCCCAGTACATCACTGGGGCCAAGCTTCCTGCCATCCAGGACCTCTATACCAGGCGGTGTCAGAGGAAGGCCCTCAAAATTGTCAAAGACTCCAGCCACCCTAGTCATGGACTGTTCTCCCTGCTACCGCACGGCAAGCGGTACCGGAGTGCCAAGTCTAGGTCCAAAAGACTTCTCAACAGCTTTTACCCCCAAGCCATAAGACTCCTGAACAGCTAATCATGGCTACCCGGACTATTTGCACTGCCCCCCCCACCCCATCCTTTTTACGCTGCTGCTACTCTGTTAATTATTTATGCATAGTCACTTTAACTCTACCCACATGTACATATTACTTCAACTATCTCAACTAGCCGGTGCCCCCGCACATTGACTCTGCACCGGTACCCCACTGTATATATAGCCTCCCTACTGTTATTTTATTTTACTTCTGCTCCTTTTTTCTCAACACTTTTTTTGTTGTTGTTTTATTTTTACTTTTTTTGTTAAAATAAATGCATTGTTGGTTAAGGGTTGTAAGTAAGCATTTCACTGTAATGTCTGCACCTGTTGTATTCGGCGCATGTGACCAATAACATTTGATTTGATTTGATTTGATCAGTGACAATATATACAAATATGCCTTGTCCTTTGTTAACTTTATCTCGTTGCATAAAGTGGAGATATCCACATGTAATATCGTCCTCTGATAGACTTTTTCCCATAGTACCAAATAGCTCACCTGCTGAAGATGGTTTTGGGAACATCACTATTCCAGACCCATTTGGTGTTGCACTCCTACCCAGGCCCTGCAGCATATTTACCCAGGAATTGGTTGACTTCATTTGGTTGTTCTGTATCTCCACCCCTGAGACTGAGGAAGCAAGCAGAGCACAGATTATTACAAGTAACACAGTACATTCATCGCCCAGTGGATGGGGCGCACGGCCTCCTCTCATTCTGTCTCCATGGAGTCCATGCAGAACTGTTGAGTCTTCATCAGGTGGCAGGTTCTGGTCATTCTTCATGCTTTTGGTGGGTGCTTCTCCATTTTCTGGCAGTGTGACAGGTGGTGCCATCCCTGTCTCTCGGTCACTCTGACAGCCGCCGGGGTAGCCTGGATCACTTGGTATGGTCCCATCCATTTTGGCTGGTTCCATTTTTGCTAGTGAACCTTCAGTTTCACCCAGTCTCCGATTTGGACAGGGATGTCATCTTTATCCTCTCCGGCTGGCACTTCCTGGGCTTTCCTAGAATGAGTGAATGAGAATACAGAGACCTAACAGTAGAGGTTAGTTCCTTCATATATCCTAACAGGTAATCTACCAGTCTTAGTCAGGTCAGTTTGTTTGTCAATCATGGGCCTATGAGATGGAACATTCATGGGATGGCCTGTTAACATCTCATGAGGGCTATACCCAGTACCTCTGTTGGGGCTGTGTCGTATCGGGTGAATGGTGGCCATTATTGCTGTCAACAAAGAGTCCGTTATGCTGCATCGTGTTAGAGGCTTTTATTAAAATCACGAGGTTACAGCATAAATGACAGGTGACATGACACCCGGAGAACGGCTCCTCCGATTGCCATGGCCGTTCTGACGTCTTCTTCGTTTAACCCCCCTATTTATAAACAATGAAACTCCCTCTTCTGGCCAATCCCCAGTCTCCCCTGTCTACACACACACTTCCGGTCTGTTGGATATGGCGTTACACCTAAAACATTCCCTCTTGATACTAACATAAACACATTCCATTTCTTCATGAAAAACATTTAACAAAGGCATAATCTTCAGATACTATATTCCCCCCTTCGAGACGAACTAAACGTCTCGAAAACAAACAGAATAGGATTATGACTAGTAGCAATTTATCTTATTGAGTATCTTTAACATTAAACCAAAAAACATTCTCCTCTAGAGTGTAAATACCTTTCTATGAAATATGAATAACTGTTTATGAAGTGTGAATACATTACTATCTTTATGAAGTGTGAATACATTACTATGAAATATGAAGAAATCTCTATGGAGTGTAAGAGCGAAAAACTGTCCGGCAGCCATCTTTTCAGATATCCATCCATCAATCAAGACAGTAAAATTCTCTCACGGTCCCTCTGCCCCAGGCAACCACCTCGGTACTCCAGATAACCTCATAAATCCATGTAAATGCATTTGAAAGTATGATGCCATTAAATACACATGTAAGCCCCTGCAAACAAAATCCTATCCAAAAACATCCACTGTAAGGCTGGTCAACCCATAGGACTCTACAGTGAATCTCTCCCTGCCTAGCCTCTCTGTCCCTAAACATTCACGAAATAAACAAAAACATCTAAGATCCTCACATGTATCCAATTACATCAAATATCATTCTACAAAAATTAATCCCTAAGGCTATGACACAATTATGTATTACACATGTCTATATTTCATTGCAGACACTGGAATGTAGTCCACTACACTTCATCTCCCTGTAGTCTCGGCTTCCAATGGACTGTTGATGATGGAATCAGCCACACCCTCCTTGTTTCATCTCCTCCAGTCATATTGTCCCTTCATATTGTCTTTGTTTGAGTATTTCAATCTCCACATGTCCCCCAAATGCTTCTGGAAGAAAAGAAAAGAAACCAAACAGTATCTTTTCCAAAAAAAACAGTTTCAAATTGAACATCAATATCAACTAAGAATATAGAAATGATCTATAAATGATGTATGAATCACATAAACCTATTCCCCCCTTTGATTCATAAATCATACCAACATCACCCTAATATTGAAAAAAAAATTGAAAAATGATCAAATAATCAAAAATTATATTTATCCATTCAGTTCCACTGGTCCATCTTTATCCAGATCAGGAACAGTCAACACTGGCATCTGAGTGTTGTCTCCAGGCACTCTCCAACCTATCTTAATATCATAGCTTTCTCAAAGGTCAGTAACAAATTACAAACATCACACAGTGTTATCAAAGCTGAAACTAAAATCTGACCCATCACTGCCCCTACTGGCCTAACTGATCTTGCAACCAAGTTTTCCAAATGCATCCCTTATTTCCTTCAATGCATCTATAGCCCCAGTGATATTATCTGAACTATCTGGACTTAAAGTATAACTAATATTTATCAATATGATCTTGCCAAATGTTACACCATACCATGAATAAAGTCAATCCCCCCTTCTCCCTTAGATTCATCCTTCAATGATAGACTTGAAGACTATGACATGTAGCCATGTCATCCTTTTAACCCTAGATTTAGCTGTGTCCGTTGCTATCCCTCTTATAATGATAAAACCCTCATATGGAAGCTTCAACGTTGACATTAACAACATCCTATCCATCCCTAATGTAAGAATATATATGCTTTATCACCCCAAACCCTCTAAATATCTCTAAAATTCCCCATAGTCACATTGTCAGGCAAAACTAATCCTTTAACCATCAAAGTCCTGCTGTTCCTACTAACTGGTCCATAAAAATTACATTATATTTGTCATCTCTAACCTTATGTTCATGCATACCCAAAGTTATCATATAGTCCTCACAATCTGATATTCCCATAAACATACCCTTTACCTCATATGTTTTATTAGAACAAAAACAACTTTTAGCCCTCAATGTTTCACCTGAATACTTCAGGGTTCCGTTGTTACCTGATTTTCCTTTCCCATTTAACAATTCCCATAGGGTAATTCATTTACCCAAGAACACTTAAACCTATGCTTAACTCTTCGGAGTCTGGAGCTTTTTTGGCCGTTTTTGGGTACCTTCAATTTTGCCCTGATATACTACATAAAGAAATGTTTACCAGACCAATGTTGGGTATCTTTTTTTTCAGCACAACCTCACCTATATGATCTGTTAGTAAGTTTTTCACTTTGACATACTATTTCAACACACTGGACCCAAACACACACAGAAAACACAAAGTCCGTTTAGATAAAAGATGGTTTTTTTATTGTAAAACCCTCAAACATGGTGAACCAAGCATTTAAAAAGCTTCAAATTGAACCACAAGGTGCAAATATGAACATATAAAAGTATTTTGGTGATATATACAAGCAATAAATAACTATTTACAATAAAAAGTAGGTATAACCACTGGCGTTTTTCTTCTATTCTAACCCTAAACCTTTTTGTGCCACTCCTCAAAACAGTTTCTGTCCAAAATGAAAAAAAAAGCTTCAAATTGAACCACAAAGTGCAAATATGAACATATAAAAGTATTCTTGAGATATATACAAGCAATACACAACTATTTACAAAAAAAGTAGGTATAGCCACTGGCCTTTACCCTATTTGTGCCACTCTTCAAAACAGTTCCTGTCCACAATGACACAGAGAGCCACATCACAGGCCTTGCACTTCCATGGTGTGACAAACCTCTTCTTGTCAACTTGTTTACAGCGTTGACAAACCCTGCGGCCTGCTGTGGCTTTGTCTTTGGCCTCTGCAACATTGGCAATGGCCACAGGAACATGGCTGGTGCTTTTTTGAAGTGGAACCCCTGTCTGGGTCACTCCGCACAGCTGGGCCACAAGTTCAACGTGAAGTGTGCGCCTCATATTGCTTCACAAAAACGATACTGCTGACAATAAAACTCTTGAAATACTAACAATTGAAATACTAACTCGTGAAAAACTCTCCAAAACTACTCATGAACTGAACTAATTCCTCTCGTTCGTTCTTTCGCAATGGCTAGTTGTCATGGGAATGAATGTTTATATACTCGTGTGCATCCTGAAGAACCGGGTTAGCACAAGCACACGTTTTTTTCCGTTCCTTTTTATCACAAAAGACGACAAAGTTATTATAATAAATGCAAAGCGCTCATAAAAGAGCGCATATTTTGACGCACTTTTTTCATGGAATTGAAATTATCATAACTTTGGTTTTAGTTGGTGTATTTACATGAAACAAACACTCAAAACGTAGCTTCGGGTCTCCATTTCTGCATGAAATCGACGGCAGCCCTCTGCATCACTTGGTTTGGATGCTGCGCGGTCCTAAAGCCGGCCCGCGATTTGAACGCGCCGAAGCGTTCGCCGACTCGGAAGAGTTAAACCACTGTTTTGACAACGACATTATTTTATCTGTCAATGACTGTTGCTGATACCACAGTTATGACAAAGCATAAGACTGACCCATACCTGATAGAGGCCGCGCGACCGTCTAACATGTTTGGTGCTGGAATTCTCAACAGACATGGACCCTCAAGATTCCTCACTGATCTTACAGAATGAGTTAATCTATCTCTAATTTCCACAACAGAAGAACGAGCGGTACTGATCAGATACCTCTCCTTGTCTGTCATTAAAATCAAAGACCTCATCCTGTATCTCCATGATGAATCTATATTCTCTCTACTATTATCTGAACATAAACCCCTGAGTCTCTCTTGCTGCCTCCTTTAATTTCAGAAAAGTTGTTGTCGGTGTCATACTCCTACATTTGCTATTGCCATAGTATCATTAATCCCTTCCAAAGTTACCATTAAAGTAGTTGATGTAGTTGCTGTATCAACCCTAATTACTTCTAGTGCAAAAGTTCCCATTATCCTCTGTGTATTATCTACTGTTGGAGTGACTACTGTAATCTACTCTTCCTGAACTCCTTCGGTGACTGCGGAAGCTTCAACAAATTTCAAATCTTCCATTATAGGCATCACTTTACGAATTACATAGCCTTTTAACCCATAATTCTTAACCTGAACAACTTCTAATGCTTGCCCTAGATAAGTATACATATATTCTCCCTGACCTTTCTCTGTAACATTACGCCAAATAAGTGAACAGTCACTCCTAACCTCTTCCAAACTATACCTCCTTCTACTCCTGGTCCAGATAACAATACTTCTTCTCCCTAATTATCTCTCTATGTGGGAGAAACGTTACCATCCTAACCCTAATAACAGTCTTTTCAATAATCAAATGCGATATATTTATGACTTTAATAACTATCAATGTTGAAAGAGTTAAATTGCTTCTCACTGTTGTTTTACTAGACTCACGTGTTGATGTCCTTATTGTTGTTACTTCTAATTTCCCCAGTTTTCCCCTAAGACTTTGAACTCTTTACTTGTACTTCCATCTATCACCACTAGTGTCACTTTTTCCCACTCTCAGTCCTACCTCTAAACTTTCAAACTTTTGATTATAACAAATACACCTATAATTACCTTGATCTTCCTGCTGGAAACTGTAAATATAGATACTCAATCACCCTCAATCTTCTCTTATCAATCAGCAACACATACTTTCTCAATGCATCTGCCCCTAACAGATCTAACCTCCTACCATATCTTCCCACTAAACTTCTAAAAATGTCATTCACCACTTCTCTCTCTGTCTTACTACTAACTTTGAAACTTAGCTTACTGTCTCAGAGTTCCTTCAACCCTAATCTACTCCTAACTTATTTTAATCCAATCTTTTCTCTCATAACATTTAAAACTTTTTCCCTTGATTTAATCACAAAATCTCTTACCACCAAATTTTTTGAATATGTGATTGGGACAGTTCCCCACCTGCTTCTGACTCATTACACACAGACTTGGCAAACGACTAAACACCTTTTAGCCTAGCCTGAAATCTCAGTGTAAGAAATGTAACCCAGAATAATAGTCACCCCTTTTAACTTTATTTTTCCAGACAGATTGTCTAATAGACAGAACAATAGATTATCATCCTTCCTATGATATTATCTTTTTTAAGCACATGATTCCCAAAAACCCAGTCGTCTAGTGTACATCTTATTGTACAATTCAATTTAAACAATGCATCTCTTCCCAACACTGCCATAACAGTATCTTCTAATATTAGTATGTCTATTTTGATTTCTCTTTGATTTTTATAGCAGAGCTCCATTGATTCCCTAATTTCAATTGTTAGCTATTTTCTCTTCTTCTCTAATCGATTCTCTCAGCTGACACCCCCCTTCGTCTCTTCTAGGCACTAACAGGTGATCTTCACTTGCTCCTTTATCTTCCTCTGTTGTTTTCTCCTGGCGCATTTCCATCCCAGGTAAAGTAACCAATCTGTCCACAATTATAACAGTCTTCTGAAAGTTGCTGGAAGTGTAGCTGAAATCTTCCTCCTCCTATTTCTTCTCGTCCTCTTCCTCTCCAATTCTGTGTCTGTCCAGAAACTGGCTTTGGATATGAATCAACTGGTGTCGCCCTTGGTGGCTGATACAATTGCATTTGATATTGTTCAGTTGAAGCTGTAACAGTGATTGTTGATTTGGTTCACTCTGATTCTTCATAACCAAAACTTATCTTCTCCTTCTTCTTCTCCAATTCTTGGGATCCTCTCAGCAGTTTCTCCTCTTCTGTATCTTCAGCTGTGTTACTTCTAAACTATTTGCTTTATCCAGGCCTGATAAGCATCGGTCTATATCTCCAAATCTTCATCGCTTTCTTCATCTTCAACTTCCATCAGAGATCAAATCTCGTGTATCCTTCTTCTTTTTCCTCTTGCCAACTTCCTTCTGATCACAGAGTCATATCCACCCATGCATGACCTCTTCATCATCACTCTCATCTTCATCATCCTCGTCCTCTTTAACCTCACTCTTCTCTTCCCGACATCTCGGTTTTTCTTCCTTCTGGAGTTTTGGATTCATCTTTATCGTCGTTTCTGCTTGTCCTCTATCTATTATTCGTCTTCATCTCTGATGCCATAATCACCCTGCTGGATGATCACTGAAAGCTGAGGATAAACATCCCTAAGCTGTACTTTTTCTTCTCGTAAGGTGGGTGTCTTTTTGCTGAATCCGTATGTGAGAAAGGTGTACTAACATCTGCCATTAGTTTTTCTAACCCTACTTTCTAACACTACTTTAATTAAAGGATTACTATTTTTCCCCTATATCAATCGGTGTAATCACCTTACTCTAGCCTTGCTGTCCTTTCTCCCCATTGTAAAAACCCTTTTATATTCCTTTATCGTGAATTATTTTATTTTAGACTGTATAGCCTATGGCTTCCCCCCTTAAATTATTAATATAACCCTAACAACCCCAAAAAAAAAAAAAAAAATTGTTTTTTTTTTTTTTTTTTTTTCCTCCCCAAAAAATCAAATCAAATAAAATATGAATATTAAAAAATTCAATTAAATGCCTTATTCAAAAACCCTTTAATTAAAAATAAAAAACCAATTAAAAAATCAATTAAAAATTATGAATAATTTAAAACCAATTCTTTATTTCTATATTCTATGTCACCAATTTATCAGTGTTGGCTATCTTACCACAACCCATCAAATGCAAGTAAATGTAGTTAGTCCACTTCAAAGCAATCCCCCAAAAACAAAGCCTCTAACCCTATCATTACTCCAATTCCCATAAACCCCTTGCTCTATCAGCTCTAATTATCTTAAATTTACAGAACAATGTCAATCCTTGATTCCCAACACATCTGTAATCAAACCCCAGTGATACACAGATCTTCCAAAATGCAATTTTTAATGAAATAGCATTTGCCAAGCCTATGTAAAATCGTCATAACATCACATATCTTGTAACAGTAACCTTTTTTTTTTTTTTGACTTGATCCTCTGCCGCATCACGTGATCACTTCCTGTATCTCCTCGCTCCCCCCCTCTCCTGTCTCTCATGACAAGGGACAAAGACACAGAAACAGCTTTTAGTAGTTAATGCCATCACTGAGTATTTCCAACCATTCAATATTCATTCGTTCTACATTATTCACTCTAAGACTAAACTCAGAACTAAATAGATCGCTCAAAAACATTATTTTATTTTAATCCGTTATTTAATTATTTAATTCCATTTATTATAATCCGCTACCATATATCTAATTTATAAATTCAATAGGTTACAAAACAAGTTTCATCTTTAACCAATCGCAGTTTAAACTAGAATAATCGTGCTAAAATCTATCTTCTCTTTGTCCGTGTGTTTCTCTGTCTGCCCCTGCAGGTCCCAAATGGGACCTATGACCTCAACCAACCATTTTGTTTTGTAGGCTGAGCACAACCGCATGTCGTAGTTTTAGTGCCGTAAACCAAAACGTGTCCTAATCTCGTGTCATAAACTCCCCCTTTCTGTAGTGTAGTGTCGCAAAATTAAACGCATGCGCATACCCATTCCTCAATACAATTTCACCGTGGACGGGCGATTTTCTACTCCCTCCTCAAACAGACAGAATAACAGTCCAGCTATAACTCCCGTTTCCCCCTTATAGTCAAACAACATTTAACAGCGCTCACAAAACATATAACCTGACTTAAACACAGAGACAAATTTAAGAGACTTTAATCCATCGCAATGGAGTCTCTAAGGATACATTAGCATGTAGCACACAACACAATTAGCATTAGCCTTAGCCACGATGTACCATGTAGCCTGAAACACACTCCCATTTAGCCCTAACATTAGCCTTAGCCTTTAGCTAACTGCGGTCTACCCAGCCCTAAGTAACCTGCACCGTGGCCAAATCATTATCCATCATTATCCATATCTCCGCCTAACTTTATGCTGCCTTGAGTTCTGAATAATTATATGAGCGGTTACCCCAAAACGAATAATTCGTCAACTATAAGATGAGCATAACATACAATATCCTCGTCCAGCTCATGGTTCCCAGAACCAACCTGACAAAATCTAATACTTCGCCCCGGATTTGTAGCCCACTCCTGCGAGTCGCCCCCGCTGGGGGTCTTTCCAGATTCACGGTGCCCTAAAGAATGCGCATATCTGCCTTAATCGTACACTTCAATACTTAAATCCTACCGTTTAATGCTCTACATTCCAATTATCTGCCGTTTCAATGGAATAACATTTTAGCAGACTCTAGTCAACAGCAACAACGCCACCCGAGGCAAGGTCGCATGGTACATCTCTCCAGTGTACACAAGTCGTATCCAATCTAACAAACTCCGAAGCGGTAAGAAAAACTCACCCTTTGGCCATGCTTCAAAGCGAGTTAGCCTGGCGGTTGACTGAAACACAGAAGAGACGCAAACCCAGCCCCACGTTGGGCGCCATTATGTCGTATCGGGTGAATGGTGGCCATTATTGCTGTCAACAAAGAGTCTGTTATGCTGCATCGTGTTAGAGGCTTTTATTAAAATCACGAGGTTACAGCATAAATGACAGGTGACATGACACCCGGAGAACGGCTCCTCCGATTCTGACGTCTTCTTCGTTTAACCCCCCTATTTATAAACAATGAAACTCCCTCTTCTGGCCAATCCCCAGTCTCCCCTGTCTACACACACACTTCCGGTCTGTTGGATATGGCGTTACACCTAAAACATTCCCTCTTGATACTAACATAAACACATTCCATTTCTTCATGAAAAACATTTAACAAAGGCATAATCTTCAGATACTATAGCTGCTTCGCATTTTCATCAGCACCAAAGGTACGCACTCTATCTAGGTTTTACCTGTCGAGTGATAGCTACAGACAAATGTCTGATCTATCCCCAGCATGAGGGCAATTTGGGCTATGACATCTCCAGTGAAATGGGTGTCATTGTCTGCAGACAAGGTGTCTGGGATTCTGAATCTAGGGAATATTTCCCTTACCAGAATTTTAGCTACTGTTATAGCATCACAGTGGGTAGTAGGAAATGCCTCTACCCATCTTGTGAATCGGTCAATTATTACTAAACAATAGTGCTTTCTCTCCTTTTGTCACGGAATCAGCCGAGGCTGCTCCTCCTCCTTGCTCGGGCAGGCTTCGGCGTTCGTCGTCCCCGGAGTACTAGCTGCTTCCGATCTATGTTTCTGTGTTTGACTTGTTTTGTCTTGATTGTGTACACCTGTTTCCTATTATGTTGTATTGTATTCCCTATATAACCCTCTGTCGTTCATTATGTGTTGTTTGTGATTGTTCTCGTCATTTTCGGCAGTTGCTATTGTGCGGGTATTCTCCTCCCTGTTTGGAGGTTGTTTTGTACTCTGGTTACTATGTTAGTAAAAGTACGTTCCCAGTAGCTCGGTGTCCAGCGTTTGACTTCGCCTACCGCATTCACGTCGCACTTTGACAGAATCACACACCACTCATGGAGTCAGCAGGAGCGGCGGATCTATGGAGGCACGCGTCGAACACCAAGCGGCCATGATCCAGGCTCTCGGCACCGCCATGGAACGGGTGGTGAACACCATTGAGCGATGGGAAAGAGGGGGTCTACCTATGCCCCCTCCAACGATACCACCACCATCGGCGATGCCCATCGCTTCACCTCCGGGGTCCAGTGGGATTCGGCTCTCGCTCCCGAGGGCTTATGATGGCACAGTGGCCGGGTGCCAGGGTTTCCTACTCCAGGTTGAACTCTACCTAGCAACCATTCACCCGCCGCCCTCGGGATACGAGAGCGTGTCCGCCCTCATCTCCTGTCTGTCCGGCAAGGCGCTGGAGTGGGCCAACGCCGAGTGGGGTGGGATAGACGCCGCTACGGTCAATATGCGGAGTTCACCCGCCGCTTCCGGGCAGTATTCGATCATCCACCAGAGGGTAAAGCGGCGGGTAAGCGTCTATTCCTCCTTAGACAGGGGAGGAGGAGCGCGCAGGAGTTCGCGCTGGACTTCCGGACGCTGGCTGCCAACGCGGGATGGAATGAGAGGGCCCTCATCGACCACTATAGATGTAGCCTGAGGGAGGATGTGCGTCGGGAATTGGCCTGCAGGGACACCAACCTCAGCTTTGATCAACTGGTGGACATGTCTATTCGCCTGGATACCCTGTTGGCTACCCGCGGACGTCCGGATTCGGGGCCGTCTATTCCATCCCCCAGCACTTCCGAGCCGACCCCTATGGAGCTCGGGGGTGCTGGTGCTAGGGAGACCAGGAGGGAGACCAGGAGGGAGGCCGTCCCCTGCACCAACTGTGGCGGCAGAGGACACACTGCTGGTCGGTGCTGGGGAGGGTCTCCTAGGAATCGAGGCAGTGGGCGACGCACTGATGAGTCATTCCAGGTGAGTAGGCACCCAACTCACCCAGAGCTCTCTGTTGCTCATATGTGTATTGAAGTGGTGTTTCCCGAGGTTTCTCCTCACTCCCAGCATAAGGCGCTAGTAGATTCAGGCGCAGCTGGGAATTTTATCGATCGCCAGTTCACCTATACGTTAGGGATTCCTATCATACCTGTTGATGTGCCCTTCCCTATCCATGCCCTAGATAGCCGCCCTTTGGGGTCAGGATTGATTAGGGAGGTCACGGCACCTCTCCGGATGAAAACGCAGGAGGGCCATGAGGAGATATTACGTTTGTATTTGATTGATTCTCCTGCGTTTCCCGTGGTGTTGGGGCTTCCCTGGTCAACATCTCATGACCCCAACATTTCATGGCAACAGAGAGCTCTCAAGGGATGGTCTGATCAGTGTACTGGGCGGTGTGTAGGCGTTTCCATAGGGGCAACGACGGTGGAAAGCCCGAACCAAGTTCCCACCTTGCACATTCCACCTGAGTATGCCGATTTGGCACTCGCCTTCAGTAAAAAGAAGGTGACTCAATTACCACCTCATCGACAGGGGGATTGTGCGATAGACCTCCAAGTAGGCGCTGCGCTTCCACGTAGTCACGTGTATCCTCTGTCTCAGGAGGAGACGGCAGCTATGGAGACCTACGTCACCGAATCTCTGAGACAGGGTTACATACGGCCGTCCACTTCCCCTGCATCCTCGAGTTTCTTTTTTGTGAAGAAGAAGGATGGGGGTTTACGCCGTGTATTGATTACCGTGGTATCAATCAGATCACAATCAAATACAGCTATCCTCTCCCTCTGATTGCTAGTATGACGGAGTCATTACACGGGGCGCGATTCTTCAGAAAATTGGATCTCAGGAGCGCGTACAACCTGGTGCGCATTAGGGAGGGAGATGAGTGGAAGACAGCATTCAGTACCACCTCGGGTCACTATGAGTACCTCATCATGCCATACGGTTTAATGAATGCTCCTTCAGTCTTCCAATCATTTGTGGACGAGATTTTCCGGGACTTGCATGGACAGGGTGTAGTGGTATATATTGATGACATTCTAATATACTCCGCTACACGAGCCGAGCATGTGTCCCTGGTGGTCGAGTGCTGTTGGAGCATGACCTGTATGCGAAGGCGGAGAAATGTCTGTTCTTCCAGGAGTCCATCTCCTTCCTGGGACATCAGTTGTCCGCGTCAGGGGTAGAGATGGAGATTGACCGCGTTTCTGCCATGCGTAATTGGCAGACTCCCACCACGGTAAAGGAGGTGCAGCGCTTCTTGGGTTTTGCCAATTACTGCCGGAGGTTTATCCGGGGCTTTGGACAGGTAGCAGCTCCCATTACCTCTCTGCTAAAGGGGGTCCGGTGCGCCTGCAGTTGTCGGCTGAGGCAGACAGGGCGTTTAAACGTCTGAAGGACCTGTTTACCTCGGCTCCGGTGCTGGCGCATCCGGATTCCTCTTTGGCATTCCAGGTGGAGGTGGATGCTTCCGAGGCTGGGATCGGCGCTGTGCTGTCTCAGCGCTCGGGTACGCCACCTAAACTCCGCCCCTGTGCTTTCTATTCTAAGAAGCTCAGTCCGGCGGAGCGCAATTATGATGTGGGGGACAGGGAGCTGCTAGCTGTGGTTCAAGCCCTGAAGGTGTGGAGACATTGGCTTGAGGGGGCTAAACACCCTTTTCTCATTCTGACTAACGATCGTAACCTGGAGTACATTCGGGCAGCGAGGAGGCTGAACCCTCGCCAGGCAAGGTGGGCTATGTTTTTCTCCCGCTTTGTATTTAAGCTCACCTATAGACCAAGGTCCCAGAATGCTAAGGCAGACGCCCTGTCCCGACTATGTGACACAGAGGAGAGGTCCATTGAGCCCACTCCCATACTCCCGGAGTCTTGTCTGGTGTCACCGGTGGTGTGGGAGGTGGATGCGGAAATCGAGCGGGCGTTACATTCCGATCCTACTCCTCCACAGTGTCCAGAGGGTCGGAAGTACGTGCCGCTCGAGGTTCGCGATCGTTTGATATACTGGGCTCACACGTCACCCTCCTCTGGTCATCCGGGTATTGGTCGGACAGTGCACTGCCTTAGTGGGAAGTACTGGTGGCCTACTTTAGTGAAGGACATGAAGGTTTATGTTTCCTCCTGCTCGGTGTGTGCTCAGTGTAAGGCGCCTAGACACCTGCCCAGGGGGAAGTTACAACCCCTAACCGTTCCACAACGGCCGTGGTCTCACCTATCGGTGGATTTTGTCACAGACCTTCCCCCCTCCCAGGGGAACACTACGATCTTGGTCGTTGTGGATCGGTTTTCTAAAGCCTGCCGTCTCATTCCCCTGCCAGGTCTCCCTACTTCCCTACAAACTGCTGAGGCCCTGTTTACACACGTCTTCCGGCACTATGGGGTGCCTGAGGATATAGTGTCTGATCGGGGTCCCCAGTTCACCTCTAGAGTCTGGAGGGCGTTTATGGAACGTCTGAGGGTCTCGATTAGACTTACCTCAGGTTTTCACCCCGAGAGTAATGGGCAGGTGGAGAGAGTGAACCAGGATGTGGGTAGGTTTCTGAGGTCGTATTGCCAGGACCAGCAAGAGGAGTGGTCGGGATATATTCCCTGGGCAGAGATAGCCCAAAACTCACTCCACCATTCGTCCACTAACCTTACGCCTTTCCAGTGTGTGCTAGGTTATCAGCCGGTCCTGGCACCTTGGCATCAGAGCCAGACTGAAGCCCCTGCGGTGGACGAGTGGTTTCGGCGCTCGGAAGAAACTTGGAACGCTGCGCATGTCCATCTGCAGCGGGCTATCAGGCGGCAAAAGGCGAGCGCCGATCGCCACCGCAGTGAGGCTCCGGTGTATGCTCTGGGAGATCGGGTCTGGCTCTCGACCCGAAACCTGCCCCTTCGCCTGCCCTGCCGGAAGCTGGGTCGGCGGTTTGTGGGGCCATTTAAAGTCCTGAGGAGGCTGAACGAGATATGCTATAGGTTACAACTGCCCATTAATTACCGCATTAACCCCTCGTTCCATGTGTCTCTCCTCAGGCCGGTGGTGGCTGGTCCACTCCAGGAGAGTGAGGTACGAGAGGCTCCTCCGCCCCCGTTGGACATCAAGGGGGCTCCGGCGTACTCAGTCCGTTCCATCTTGGATTCGAGGCGTCGGGAGCAGCCTGCAGTATCTCGTGGAGTGGGAGGGGTACGGTCCGGAGGAACGGTGCTGGGTCCCCAGGAGGGACATCCTAGATCCCTCCATGTTGAGGGACTTCCACCGGAGTCATCCGACTCGCCCTGCTCCGCGTCCTCCTGGCCGTCCCCGAGGCCGGGGTCGGCGCACGGCTGGAGCCGCGCGTCAAGGGGGGGGGTACTGTCACGGAATCAGCCGAGGCTGCTCCTCCTCCTTGCTCGGGCAGGCTTCGGCGTTCGTCGTCCCGGAGTACTAGCTGCTACCGATCTATGTTTCTGTGTTTGACTTGTTTTGTCTTGATTGTGTACACCTGTTTCCTATTATGTTGTATTGTATTCCCTATATAACCCTCTGTCGTTCATTGTGTGTTGTGTGTGATTGTTCTCGTCATTTTCGGCAGTTGCTATTGTGCGGGTATTCTCCTCCCTGTTTGGAGGTTGTTTTGTACTCTGGTTACTTTGTTAGTAAAAGTACGTTTCCAGTAGCTCGGTGTCCTGCGTTTGACTTCTCCTACCGCATTCAAGTCGCACTTTGACACCTTTCTTTCGGTCATATCAATAAAATCCATTGCAATGTGTGTAAATGGACCACTAGGTGAGGGGAAATAACCAGGTTTAAGTGGTGTCCCCTTGGCAATGTTGTATTGTATGCACGTGACGCATTTATTAACAATGTGTTGTTTCACATGTACTGTTAAATTTGGGCAAAACCAATCTTGTGAAATCTTGGTTACCATATCCCCTCTTGACGAATGGCACATCCCATGTGCCATTCGGCAAACCGACGGGATAAGCTGTGTTGGCAACACAGGTTTACCTGAAAGGTATTGTCTCCAGAGTCCATCAGGGCCCCGGGAGCAACCTCTGGCCTCCCAAAGGGAGTGAGACATGTGGTCAGTCGCCTGTTGTTGTTGCAAATCAACAACAGGTGAGGCCACAGCAGAAGCCAGATACACAGCATGGGTGTGGCTCCTTGCAGCAGCAGCTTTAGCAGCAGTGTCAGCAAGGTCATTTCCCTTACTGGCCTCATCTTGGTTACCCGTCTGGGCCTGGACTTCAAGAATGGCCAATTTAGCAATACGTTTCATAGCCGAAATGAGAGCCAAAACGTAAGATTTGTTCTTCATAGGGGTCCCTGATGCATTGGTGAAACCTCTAGCCTTCCAAACGCCTGCCCATGATAAATATACACCAATTGCGTAGGCAGAGTCTGAGTAAATGTTAGCTGTTTTTCCCTCAGCAGCCTCACAAGCTGTGGTGAGAGCTAGTAACTCTGCTTGTTGTGCAGAGAAATGATCAGGGAGGGACTGCTCTATGTGTAGTGATTTATCTATAGTTGTTACAGTAAAACCTGAATGTTTCCTTCCTGTCGTCTGATCAATGTAAGCCGACCCATCTACGAAAAGCGTCATGTCAGCCAACTCAAGAGGTTCATCAAGAGGTTCATCAAGAGGTTCATCAAGTTCGATGTGTTCAGTACACACATGTGGGGTTCCTTAGCCAGTTCCACCTCGGCCTCTTCTGAAGCCTGGCTGTGGTGCCCAACCTCCCTGGTCCACAGCAGTGGGGCACTGGTGTCTCATATGTCCAGCTATACCACATCCCCAGCAGACTATAGGCTCACCTATGTGCCTCCTCTGGTAGTTTTGATAGGGCTGGAATGGCTGTTGATTACCATAAGGGTGTGGTGGAAACTGTACCTGTTGGGCTGGAGCGGCTGCAGGAGGCCATGGCTGTGGAACAGGTGTTGGGGCTGGAGCAGGTGCTGGGGTGCTCAGCATCATTGTGTCTGGTTTGTTACTTTTCTCCATTGCTGCCAGTTGGGCCTTCTGCAGTTGAGTTTGCAGGCCTGTTTTCTTTGATTTCTCCTCTGCCTTTGTTTTCTTCCAGAATTTTCAGTGGTGTCTCATGTAGTCTTCTTTCTCAGGGCCATCTTTGCAGTCCTAGCCAACCACTTCTTCCAGTGTCAGTTGTACTGCTTCTGGTAGGTTTCTGCAGGCTCTGTCATAGAATAGTTATTCAGTGGTTAGGGTGTTATCATACCTTACACCAGTCTTATTCTCTCCACATCATGGTAGTATTTCTGTCAGAGCGCCAGCTCTTCAGCTGCTATTCTGTCTTCCATGTCTTGTCTGGCTCCTGGCGAGAAAGCACCTTCTGTGTTTCCTTCCCATCTTATCTTGCATTCGATTTCTCTTCTCCGTCTTTCCTCTTCATCCTCTCGCTCTCTATCCCTTTCTCTCTTTCTTTCATTTTGTTGTTCTTCCATCACTGATTGTTGTCACACCCTGGCTCTGGGACTCTATATGTTGAGCCAGGGTGTGTTCATTCTATGTGTTCTGTTTCTATGTTGGGTGTTCTAGGTTGTGTATTTCTATGTTGGCCTGAGTGACTCCCAATCAGAGGCAACGAGTGTCAGCTGTTGGCTGGTTGTCTCTGATTGGGAGCCATATTTATACTGTCTGTTTTCCTTTTGTGTTTGTGGGTTCTTGTTCCGTGTTCGGTCATTGTCACCGTGGACTTCACGAGTCGTTTATTGTTTTTGTTCTTGCTTTAATATAATAAAGTAACATGTTCATTCATCACGCTGCGCATTGGTCTCTCCCTGACGATCGTGACAGAAGAACCCACCAAACCAGGACCAAGCAGCGTGTCCAGGAACACACGCAGGAGGTAACGCTGGTGGATGTCCTCCTCGGCTGGGGGCAGATTACGAAGGAGGAGGCCGTCCGGTACCGGAAGGCGATGAAGGGGGAGACCCAGGCAGGAGTGGAGAAGCGGCGTCAACCGGGCCGTGGTCGGACAGGCGAGAGGCACCCCCAAGAAATGTTTAGGGGGGGGCACACGGCATGGGCGACTGGGCAGCAGGAGGCTGCCACAGGGCGAATTGGGAGATTAGGAGAGGAGGCCACCGGGTTTTGGGGGCCAGAAGGCAGGTTGGCGGAGCCTGGATGGAGAGCAGAGCCAACTCCCCATACTCAGGCTAGGCAGCGTGAGACTGGGCAGGTTCCGAGTTATGCGGAGCTACGTACTGTGCCGCGAGTGTTCCGGCACAGTCCTGTTCATCCTGTGCTAGCACCACGCACATGTCGTGCTAAGGTGGGCATGCAGCCAGGACGGAGTGTGCCGGCTCAACGCTCGTGGCCTCCAGTACCCCTCCTCGGTCCCGGATATCCTTCGCCAGTGCCACGTGCTGTAGTGCCAGTACGAGTGCACAGCCCTGTACGTCCTGTGCTGATGCCTCACACAGAGTGTGTGGAAATAGGCATTCAGCCAGGACGGGTTTTGTCAGCTCTCCGCTCCAGACCTCCAGTCCGTCTCCACAGGCCAGCCCGGCCTGTTCCTGTCCCTCGCACCAAGCCTGTGGTGCACGTCATCAGCCCGGTCCGGCCTGTTCCTGCTCCCCGCACCAAGCCTGTGGTGCGCGTCGCCAGCAGGGTCCGGCCTGTTCCTGCTCCCCGCACCAAGCCTGTGGTGCGCGTCGCCAGCCCGGTCCGGCCTGTTCCTGCCCCTCGCACCAAGCCAGTGGTGCGCGTCGCCAGCCCGGTCCGGCCTGTTCCTGCTCCCCGCACCAAGCCTGTGGTGCGCGTCGCCAGCCCGGTCCGGCCTGTTCCTGCTCCCCGCACCAAGCTTGTGGTGCGCGTCGCCAGCCCGGTCCGGCCTGTTCCTGCTCCCCGCACCAAGCCTGTGGTGCGCGTCGCCAGCCCGGTCCGGCCTGTTCCTGCTCCCCGCACCAAGCCTGTGGTGCGCGTCGCCAGCCCGGTCCGGCCTGTTCCTGCTCCCCGCACCAAGCCAATGGTGCGCGTCATCAGCCCGGTCCGGCCCGTTCCTGCCCCTCGCACCAAGCCAGTGGTGCGCGTTGCCTGCCCGGTCTGGCCCCTTCCCGCTCCCCGCACCATGCCAGTGGTGCGCGTCGTCAGCCCGGTCCGGCCCGTTCCTGCTCCCCGCACCAAGCCAGTGGTGCGCGTCGTCAGCCCGGTCCGGCCCGTTCCTTCTCCCCGCACCAAGCCAGTGGTGCGCGTCGTCAGTCCGGCACAGTCCGTGCCTGTTCCACCGGTGCCTGGTCCGGCACCGGTCAGCTGCTCCACACCGGAGCTAGAGCAATCCGCTCCACCGGTGTTTAGTCCAGCTCCGGCCAGTGGGACCAGACCAGGGGCGCTACGGGGGGGTAGAGAGAGAGTGGTGGTCACGCCCGGAGCCGGATCCGCCTCCGAGGTGGAAGGCCCACCCGGCCCCACCCCTGTTGTGTTTGGTTGGCGCGGTCGCAGTCCGCGCCTTTGGGGGTGGGGTACTGTCACGCCCTGGCTCTGGGGACTCTTAAATGTTGAGCCAGGGTGTGGACTTGTTATGTGTAGTTGTCTATGGGTTTTGTTCTAGATCGTGTATATCTATGTTGGCCAGGGTGGTTCCCAATCAGAGACAGCTGTAGTTCGTTGTCTCTGATTGGGGACAATACTTAGGCAGCCTTTTGGCATTTTATTTTTGTGGGATCTTGTTCCGTTAAGGTTTTGTGTAGAACCTAGGACTTCACGTATCGTTTTGTTGTTTTGGTTCGTGTTCAGTACACTAATAAAATATGTACGCTTATCACGCTGCGCCTTGGTCCGCTTCATCTGTCGACGATCGTGACAGTGTCTCAGATGGAATGCACCTCCCTTGTAGCCGGAACAGTCATCTTCATATGCGGGAGGTAGTGGTGGTGGTGCTGTTGGGAGGGCGGGATATTCTCTTTTATAGGGCTTCTTTTCAGATTTTTCTTCTGGCGTCTCCTTTTTTCTTCTTCCATTTTGACTACAGACTGTAGATGGTTTATCCTGGAACGTGCCCAAAACAGAGTCCCCTCTGACCGGAGTAGTTGTAAAACAGTTACAGATTCCAGTGTGGCTTTTTTCTCTGCCTTTTTCTTCTCTCATTTTCTCTTCTCCAAGATGTAATGGACGATATTAAATCGATTATTTGTCAAAAGACCCATCTTTTGGAAATCTGAACTCCCCAAAGGCCATAGTCCAATCATGCCATTTCTTGAATATCCTTATAATGTCTTTAATCAAGGCTGGGTACTGTTGTCCCATGTATTCAACAGGAGTAACACATTTCATAGCTATTGGTCCAGTGGACGTGTGAGAGGGACCCGTTGAGTTGTCTGCCATGGTTGCTAGTTTTTATTGGGGTCGTCCTACGTGTAATGTGGGCTAAAATGCAAATGTATTTCCTATATCAGTGGGTGCCTAACGCTATCTACCTACTACTACCCCTATTCATAGTTTGGGTAAGAAAACAGTGAGGTGGAAATACAGTGTATACACCAGTATAATGCTTTATGTCTCATCATCCCCATACAGACAGGATGATAAATTACTTTAAATGTAATACAGTCCAGGCGAACTGATAACTTAACGGTATTACAACCGTTCTCCAGCCAGGCTAGGGTAAAGGGTTCAGCAAACACAGGAACTAAGGAGGTAATATTCCCACTTGGAAATGGTCCCAAAACAGTTTTGAAAGAGGTTCCACTCAATACAGACAAGGACAATCTATATCTAAAGTCGTTAGGTTCAATGACAGCTTTAGCATATAGATCAAGGTTTAATGCGGCACACCTAGCCTGGTGTCCGTTGTCACTAAAAATCCATTCAACCAAGGCAAATGCCCTTCGTTCAAACACGTATTGAGATACACCAGAATTATAACTCCACCATCTAGCCATTAATGATTAATCAACAAACAAATACATGCCTAACCATCACCGATAGGCAGTCACTCAATCATATATACAATTTATACAACATACAATACAAATAGGACAAACATCTAGTTTACCGTCCTATCACTCCGGAGTACACAATTACAGGACTTTAATCATATTCACACCACAGGAATTTCTAACTATCACCTAGGTGGTCGGCTTTATACTTGGAATTTGCCCTAAATCATATCACCAAGTCAACAAATACATATTCACACCTAGGAATTTCTAACTATCACCTAGGTGGTCTGTGTCAGTTTCAAACAGGTTTATCTATTAAGAGTTTAGTAATAAATCAATATATACCACAATGTAGGTTTTGTCTCCTAAATGAACAGCATACTGTGAGTGAGGCACCACTTACGTGTCAGAATGAGTCATCAACCACACAGTGCTTTGTTCAAATTACAGACTTTAGATATAACAGGCATCTGCTTACCTTTAAGTAATTAGTTGCGCTGCACAGTGGGTCGATGCTCACTCCAACGGCGGGTGGTCACTCACTCCTGACAAGCTCGCCAAAATATTGAGGATTCTTTGCACAGTGCTGATATTCTCTTATTTTTAAACAAACTTTAAACTTTAGAGACACGGCTTCTGAGTATATGTAAAATATCTTTAGTTATGCAATTGCAGGCAGAAGTTAATACAGAGTCAACAGGATTTGTATAGCTCTTCACAAGTTCTGCAACAATCTCTGCTTTTCATACAAGCACGCCCCTCCCTGGCAGATCAGGAGCCACCTTGTTTTCTTCTTGTGGCTATGTGTATCGGGTCATAGCGCACAAACAAGTGATAACGTTAGCTCCGTTACTGCCCATATCTCCACACAGCTGTGCCCTTGGAAGACAGCAAAAGACAGGATGAACCGAAAAACTGTGGTCACCCCGAGGCTCTGTCCCGACCGTGTGACCAGGTTACTCAGAAAAAACGAGAAATTGAAACACTACAGGTCTATCTGTTCCTCAAGTTTATCTCTATCCCATGTCCTTGACTACACACTCAGACCAGCTGTAGGGAGCTAGAGGGAACCATCCTTATGAAAAGCACAGCATTGGTTGTTAAGAAATGTCTCTACTATTGTTAACCATATTAATTGTTAACTATTAATATTAAACAAATAAGGTAAATATGTGATCTTTCTCTCACAGCTTAGTGGGACTATCATTTGTTTTTCAACATGGAAATGACCCAACACACCTCCAGGCTGTGTAAGGGCTATTTTACCAAGAAGGAGAGTGACGGAGTGCTGCATCTGTCACGATCGTTGACGGAAGAAGCGGACCAAGGCGCAGCGTGATAAGCGTACATATTTTATTAAGTACACACACGAACCAAAACAACAAACCAAACGATACGTGAAGTCCTAGGTTCTACACAAAACCTTAACGGAACAAGATCCCACGTAATATTAGTGCCAAACAGGCTGCCTAAGTATGGACCCCAATCAGAGACAACGAGCTACAACTGTCTCTGATTGGGAACCACCCTGGCCAACATAGATATAAACGATCTAGAATAAAAGCATCAAAAATGTAACAGAAACTCCACACCCTGGCTGAACATTTAAGAGTCCCCCGAGCCAGGGCGTGACAGTACCCCTCCCCAAAGGCGTGGACTGCGACCGCGCCACACCAACACAACGGGGTAGGGGCCGGGTGGGCATTCCGCCTCGGAGGCGGATCCGGCTCCGGGCGTGACCACCACTCTCTCTCTAACCCCCCGTAGCGCCCCTGGTCTGGTCCCGCTGGCCGGAGCTGGACTGGACACCGGTGGAGCGGATTGCTCTGGCTCCGGTGTGGAGCAGCTGACCGGTGCCGGACCAGGCACCGGTGGAACAGGCACGGACCGTGCCGGACTGACGACGCACACCACTGGCTTGGTGCGGGGAGCAGGAACAGGCCGGACCGGGCTGGCGACGCGCACCACAGGCTTGGTGCGAGGGAGAGGAACAGGCCGGACCGGGCTGGCGACGCGCACCACAGGCTTGGTGCGGGGAGCAGGAACAGGCCGGACCGGGCTGGCGACGCGCACCACTGGCTTGGTGCGAGATGCAGGAACAGGTCGGACCGGGCTGGCGACGCGCAACACAGGCTTGGTGCGGGGAGCAGGAACAGGCCGAACCGGGCTGGCGACGCGCACCACAGGCTTGGTGCGGGGAGCAGGAGCAGGCCGGACCGGGCTGGCGACGCGCACCACAGGCTTGGTGCGGGGAGCAGGAACAAGCCGGACCGGGCTGACGACGCGCACCACAGGCTTGGTGCGAGGGACAGGAACAGGCCGGGCTGGACTGTCGAGACGGACTGGAGGTCTGGAGCGGAGAGCTGACACAACCTGTCCTGGCTGAATGCCTATTTCCACACAATCTGTGTGAGGCATCAGCACAGGACGTACAGGGCTGTGCACTCTTACTGGCACTACAGCACGTGGCACTGGCGCAGGATATCCGGGACCGAGGAGGGGTACTGGAGGCCACGAGCGTTGAGCCGGCACACTCCGTCCTGGCTGCATGCCCACCTTAGCACGGCACGTGCGTGGTGCTAGCACAGGACGTACAGGACTGTGCCGGAACACTCGCGGCACAGTACGTGGCTCCGCATAACACGGAACCTGCCCAGTCTCACGCTGCCTAGCCTGAGTACGTGGAGTTGGCTCTGCTCTACCTCTAGGCTCCGCCAACCACCCTTCCAGCCCCCCAAACCTGGTGGCCTCCTCTCCTAGTCCGCCGATTCGTCCTGTGGCTGCCTCCAACTGTCGTCCACGCCGTGTGCCCCCCAAAAAAAATTACTTGGGGTTGCCTCTCGCGTGTCCGTCGTCGGCACGGTTGGCGCCGTTTCTCCTATCCTGCCTGGGCATTTACTTTTGCCCATGGCCCTCTGCCCGCGAATATGTCCTCCCAAGACCACCATTTGCCCACCTGGGACATCGCCAACTTCTCCTCCTGGGCACGCTGCTTGGTCCTCTGATGGTGGGATCACAGCATTGGTTGTTAAGAAATGTCTCTACTATTGTTAACCATATTAATTGTTAACTATTAATATTAAACAAATAAGGTAAATATGTGATCTTTCTCTCACAGCTTAGTGGGACTATCATTTGTTTTTCAACATGGAAATGACCCAACACACCTCCAGGCTGTGTAAGGGCTATTTTACCAAGAAGGAGAGTGACGGAGTGCTGCATCTGTCACGATCGTTGATGGAAGAAGCGGACCAAGGCGCAGCGTGATAAGCGTACATATTTTATTAAGTACACACACGAACCAAAACAACAAACCAAACGATACGTGAAGTCCTAGGTTCTACACAAAACCTTAACGGAACAAGATCCCACGAAATACTAGTTCCAAACAGGCTGCCTAAGTATGGTCCCCAATCAGAGAAAACGAGCTACAGCTGTCTCTGATTGGGAACCACCCTGGCCAACATAGATATAAACGATCTAGAACAAAAGCATCGAAAATGTAACAGAAACTCCACACCCTGGCTCAACATTTAAGAGTCCCCCGAGCCAGGGCGTGACAGCATCAGACCTCAACCCAATTGAGATGGTTTGGGATGAGTTGGACCGCAGAGTGAAGGAAAAGCAGCCAACAAGTGCTCAGCATATATGGGAACTCCTTCAAGACTGTTGGAAAAGCCTTCCAGGTAAAGCTGGTTGAGAGAATACCAAGAGTGTGCAAAGCTGTCATCAAGGCAAAGGGTGGCTACTTTGAAGAATTGTTTGATTTGTTTAACACTTTTTTGGTTACTACATGATGACATATGTGTTATTTCATCGTTTTGATGTCTTCACTATTATTCTACAATGTAGAAAATAGTAAATATAAAGAAAAACCCTTGAATGAGTAGGTGTGTCCAAACTTTTGACTGGTACTGTAGGACCAGGGATGGTGACTGACAATTGTCTTCTCCTATACACTAGTCCAAAACAGGGTGGAACGCTAAACAGCACTTGTGGATTCCAATTTTTTCAGTCCTCTCTCTCTTAGCTCTATGCCTGTCCTAGCCTCTCAGTCGTGACTGGGAACAGTGTGGCTGGAATCTTGATGTTTATGTATTTTTTAAATGAAACCCCCCATGATGGAATACTTCCCTGCACTCTCTCACCCAAACTCACCCCCTAAAGGTGTCTGCATGCTTCAGTTCGGCTGGCGCCAATAGGTGACCCAAACGAGTGTGCTCGCATTCTCCCTTAAAAGACCTTTGCTTGAAAAACGAGAAAAAACGCCAATATACTGTTTGTCTATTTTGATACGATGTAGGCAGTATACACTTCCTCAAAATGGTCAGAATTCATCTAAGATAACTCAAGAAATCTGTCATTCATTTTGACGTTTTTGCCGAGGAGATCTTAGTCGCGCAATTTTACATCTAACTAAAATGTTTGGTGCAGTATTTCTTAATGAAAAAATGTGCTATGAAGGGGCATAGACATCGACTACCGACTTCGGCTTGCCTCGAGAAAAAATGTTGTGTGCCCGAACAACCGTCGCAAAATGTTGTCATAAAATATGCAAGAATACTTCCGATATGTGCGGCTGGGAAGCATGCAGACTCCTTAACTCTGCCCCCAGCCTCCACAATCACAGCCCTTACCCCCAGCCCTGTCCTTTGTACACCCTAACCCAAACTCAGCCTTTACTCCCAGCCCCCTAACTCTACCCCCAGTCAGACTACACCAAGCCCTTACCCCCAGCCTTATCCCAGTCCCCTAACTATCTCCCACACCCCTGACTCAGATCCAGCCCAGCCCCTTCATTCTAATCCAGCTGGGCAGGCAGGCAGTGCAAGTGGGCTCTGTGCGTCGTCCCAGATCAAACAGTTGTTTTTCAATGTGTGTTAAATACAGGGAGGTGTGTGTGTTCAACTTGCTGAACAGCTAAATTATTAGTGATGTGTGTGTCTGTGTGTGAAGAGGCGTGTCTGCGGTTACAGGAAATGTAAGACTCAACAAACCAATCAACATCCCTGTACCCTCTATTAGAAGAACAACCACTGTAGACTCTGACCATTGTCCCTGTGTAATCTCTCCTACCATCTCCTCTGCAGACATGGGTTGTGTGTGTGTGTGTTTGGGGGGGGTTGGGGTGGGGGGGCTTGGGCTTGGGCTGGGTGGCTGGATGCGTGTTAAGCCTACTGGTATGGTACAGTATGTCTGATTAGTAAATTCACTGCAGTTCCCAACATTGACCAGCATTTTTTTGTTAGGAGGGGATGGAAAAGCATTGACACTATATCTGTCATCGAAGCAATTTCACTCATGGACTCATGTGAATGGATCCAAAGAGATGAGAGAAGCTAATATTGATACGCACTGTTAAATCTTTACAGCTCAGGATAATATGACTATAATTAAAGAACATCACTACCATCTACTGGCTGGATCTGTCTTCTGATTTGAATTGAAACAGTTTTAGAACTTAGAGATGATTAACTAAATCAGTCTCCCGAGTGGCACAGTGGTCTAAGGCACTGCATCGCAGTGCTAGCTGTGCCACTAGAGATCCTGGTTCAAATCCAGGCTCTGTCGTAGCCGGCCGTGACCGGGAGACCAATGGGGCTGCGCACAATTGGCCCAGCGTCGTCTAGGGTAGGGGAGGGAATGGCCGGCAGGGATGTAGCTCAGTTGGTAGAGCATGGTGTTTGCAACGCCAGGGTTGTGGGTTCGATTCACACGGGGGTATGAAAAATAAAAAAATAATGTAAGTCGCTCTGGATAAGAGCGTCTGCTAATTGACGTAAAATGTAAAATATGGTTGAGATGTGATCATAAAAGAGGGCACCATGCTGTATGATAGCATAATCCCTCTAATGGTCGTTAACAAAGTCACAAACCCTGCCCATTTTTACATTTTAGTCATTTAGCATACACTCTTATCCAGTGGCGGCTCCTGAAAAAATTCTCAGGAGGGGCAATGTTTCTGATGATTTAGGTGACCTACACACATTTAAAAAAAGATATGTCCAGCAACAACATGAAGACAGGGGCAGCATATAAGTCAATACCAGAAGCATTTATTGACTGATCTCAAAAGTGTTGGCTTACCAGGGTTGGTGGAGCCCTCAGTTTCATCTTTGCCTCGCAAAGCTAACTCAAACACTCCGCAAAACTTCACACACTGGATTAGCCGGCTGAGGATGTGGCGGTTCTTGCTAATGTCGTAGTAAATATATTTGTTATAGTGAATATGGAATATGATATGTTGAGTAAAATGTTGTGCTAAGATCTATTTAGGTCAGGAGCTGGTTATAAGTTCTGTTCCTATCCAATAACAATGGACAAAAGGGTCCTATCTTGTCAGCCTTGTCAGCAGGTGGCCAAGGACAACACCCACGCCATAGGCCTCTCAGTTCTTCCAACTCACGAGTTCTTGCTCTGAGGACACACACACACACAAACACACACACACACACATCATCACTGTTAAACACACACACACACACACATCATCACTGTTAAACACACACACACACACACACACAAAAATCCCCTCTCTTAGGCTGAACATTTGAAGACAGAGAACCCGACTCAGAGCCAATGCAACAGTGACAGTAGCCTGCAGGGGACCTCGCCCAACTCATCAGGACCAATCAGAAGATCAGAACTACTAGATTGAACCTACTTCATTTATTGCATAAAATGTCTGCACACAATGTTTCGGGGCTCTCTTCAGATAATAATAATAATATGCCATTTAGCAGACGCTTTTATCCAAAGCGACTTACAGTCATGCGTGCATACATTTTTGTGTATGGGTGGTCCCGGGGATCGAACCCACTACCTTGGCGTTACAAGCACCATGCTCTACCAGCTGAGCTACAGAAAGTGGATACTCATGGATGCGCATTGCAATTGTAAAATGTCAACACAATTGGAGACACCACGTCATTTTTGGAGACATGTTATTGACAGTAAACTATTGTAGATGCGACTGCTAACTAAATAAAACATTTTAGCTGGCTAGCTAATCATCTTAGCTAAATGTGGGGCAAACAATTCAGTTATTTACCGTTAATTTGAGGGATTGGGGTGAAAGAAATCGAGTTACATAGTGATACTTTACGATATACTGTATTGACAATATCGCAATATTTTAGCGCTAGTTGGCTGTACCTGCACCAAAACACCATTATTGTTCCTTCATAGCTTGTTCTCAATCTTTTCACATTGGGAGCAAATTTGTTTTCAGCACTTTTATTTCCATGACTGATCAAAACTCGTTCTCATGGCTTTCTGATCCCTCTGCAACAGACATATGGTGCGCAATAAAATCACAGTATCGAATCGCAATACGTATAGAATCATGAGACTCGCAATGCTGATGCATATATCTTATCGTGAGGTTCCTGGCAATTCCCAGCCCAAGTTCATTTGCCACAACAAATCTCTTCGCTAGCAAACGCGATGTCTTCTCCAAAACGGCAATGTGTCTCCAGCAATGTTTACTTTTTTGACGTTCTATGGCATCTCCACTTTCCAAGCATATATGACCACATGTAATATTTTGGTAAGTGATGCAAATAGTGAACTATGTAGGGCCAGGATGTAAAATATATGTAGCTGCAGCAATTTCTCTTATCTGATATGGTAAGTAATGGGGCTTAATTTATAGCTCCCTAAGAGTTTGACGAACGGGTCCGTGAACGCGATTCCAGATATATTTACCTCTGAATAAACTGCCTTTATTACACCATATCCACATCCAGTAAACTTGTGATTATCAACACTAACCTCATCGTTGTGGCGGCGGACAGCTAGCCTGTATCCCTCGTCATCCAGTTGAGTGAGTGGCAATGTGTTTTTTCGTTCGTACCAATTTTTGGAAAATCCTCGGGTGTAGGACTTTCCGCCTTTAGTAGAAACCTGTTGAATTATTAAATTTGGTCTGGGAGGTCCTAATTGTTTCGTTGCCAATTTATCTTCATTTGTTCGCCGAATCGCCGACAAAAAGGAACTTCTTTCAAACAATCCACTCTTTTCTCAGTTACGTTCATGGTTACGTAACGTATGACGAAAGCGCGTAAGTGCAAGCCCACAGACACCCATTGAGATTGTATTGAAGGCTCTGAAATTTGAAAAAAATAGATTTTACATGGGAGTCTATTACAGACTTCTGGGCGATTTTCAACCTGACTGAAATCGCCCCAAAAGGGGGGGGAGCCATTTGAAGCACGACTTTAGCCTGATTCGACATTTAGTGGCAGTGTGGCACTGTGGCAGATCAGACGTATAGATTACAACACTGATAACTACTGTTGCCGTGATATAATTGATTAGAAAAAAAATCCCTTCCTTTTCCCGTTTGGCAGTGCGTCGCCCATATCGCCCTATTGAACAGGCCGCCCCTGCTCTTATCAAGAGAAACTTACAGTAGTTAGTGCACACATTTTCATACTTTTTTAGTACTGGTCCCCCGTGTGAATCGAACCCACAACCCTGGTGTTGCAAGGGCCATGCTCTACCAACTGAGCTCATGGGAACACAATTAATATTCTTAAAATCTGATTTTAAACCTAATCCTAACCCACAGTGCTAATCTTATGCAACCTTAAACTTAAATTAAGACCAGAAATGTACATGATTGTTTTCATGAAATGTTGCGATAGGCCTATAGACAATATTGACTTTGTGGCTGGGTTATCTAACAAGCAGAGAAGCAAGGGGGGAGGAGTTTACTCCCAAGTGCCTGTGCAAAGGTGAAAGTGAAAGTTCTGTCTCAGTATAGACCTGAGGTGAAGACTGTTCTGTAAAAACGTGTTGACATGCATATATAGTGAATATTAGAGTATGGTTATGGATTTAAATAAACTATTTTTAATCTGAAGTGGAGGACGTGAAGACCAGTAAAGGTAAGAGGATATCTCAGTATATTTCACTTTCCAAACAAGACACAACACTCTTAAAACAATGAGGACTGGAGAAAGAGGAAGTGATGTTTCTATCTGTGAGATTGAGAAAAAGAGAGAATCTGATGAATAGATGGTGGTAATGATGTGAACATGAATGTTTTCTCTTTTTATTGCAGGGAAAATGGCAGAGTCCAGAGTTCATAGTAAGTCACCATGTTCAAATTCATTATGAGCTTTTCTTTCACATATCGGGGACAACAGTACTAAACCAACTATTGAAAATGAAATGTGTTTGTGGTTTTATTTGTCTTTATGTGTAAATGTGTGTCACTGGATGAAATGTGTTAGGAACATGAGGAGTTGTAGCTGAGTTTGTGTCTGTGAGAAACAGCTCTACTGCTCCACAGTGACATCTCCCTCCAAACGTCTCCTTTCATTATGAAACCCATTTAATCCAGTCGGTCACAATACAGAAGAAAAAAAAAACGTTTGTACTTTACATATTCTAGAGAAGTTAAAGTTGTTCTTATCAACAAATAAATGAAATGATTAATCCAGAGCAAATGACAGGAGCAATTAGGATTAAGTGCTTTGCTCAAGAGCATTTCGACACATATTTTACCTAGTTGGCTCAGGGATTCAAACCTTTCGGTTACTGTCCCAAGGCTCTTAACCGCTAGGCTACCTGCCACACATTTCTGACCAATGGGAAAATACAGTGTCTCTAATTTGTTCTATATATTTAATCATAGCAGATTATTTACTTTTTCAGTAGATTGAAGTTGAGTTGGGTTATGGATATACTTCATCAAAATGATGTTACAGATGATTTTACCATTATCCATTAGCCTTTAGTAATGTTTAAACCAGTGATTTTTACTGTAAAACATCATATTTTCTTATTTCAGGGGGAATTGGCCATGTATAAACACATAAACTGAAATAGTATAATAATTTAACTGATATTTAATGTCAATAGGTTTGTTTAGTGTCTCTTGCACAATGGTAGACCTGGTTTGTATGAATGTTGAGGCTTGGGCACTGGGGTAGACTGTTTTATATGAGTATGCCCATGGATTTACCTGGTTTATATGAGTCATAGGGTGTAGGGATACACAAGGCTCATACAGGTAATGGGTCTGGATGGACGTCTATTGCCCATTCAAATCCTTTCTGGCAACAACATTTGTGGTAGGAATAAAGGGAATGGGGCTGGGGCACATGTGTTATACCACTGTACTATGAGTTTATCTATGAAATTGAAATTGCAACCGGGAGACCAATGGGGCGGCGCACAATTGGCCCAGCGTCGTCCAAGGTAGGGGAGGGAATGGCCGGCAGGGAGGTAGCTCAGTTGGTAGAGCATGGCGTTTGCAACGCCAGGGTTGTGGGTTCGATTCCCACGGGGGCCAGTATGAAAAAATAAAAAATAAAAATAATAATAATAAAGAATAATGTATGCACTAACTGTAAGTCGCTCTGGATAAGAGTGTCTGCTAAATAATGTAAAATATATATATATATATATATATACAGTGGGGAGAACAAGTATTTGATACACTGCCGATTTTGCAGGTTTTCCTACTTACAAAGCATGTAGAGGTCTGTAATTTTTAGCATAGGTACACTTCAACTGTGAGAGACGGAGTCTAAATAAAAATCCAGAAAATCACATTGTATGATTTTTAAGTAATTAATTAGCATTTTATTGCATGACATAAGTATTTGATCACCTACCAACCAGTAAGAATTCCGGCTCTCACAAACCTGTTAGTTTTTCTTTAAGAAGCCCTCCTGTTCTCCACTCATTACCTGTATTAACTGCACCTTTTTGAACTCGTTACCTGTATAAAAGACACCTGTCCACACACTCAATCAAACAGACTCCAACCTCTCCACAATGGCCAAGACCAGAGAGCTGTGTAAGGACATCAGGGATAAAATTGTAGACCTGCACAAGGCTGGGATGGGCTACAGGACAATATGCAAGCAGCTTGGTGAGAAGGCAACAACTGTTGGTGCAATTATTAGAAAATGGAAGAAGTTCAAGATGACGGTCAATCACCCTCGGTCTGGGGCTCCATGCAAGATCTCACCTCGTGGGGCATCAATGATCATGAGGAAGGTGAGGGATCAGCCCAGAACTACACGGCAGGACCTGGTCAATGACCTGAAGAGAGCTGGGACCACAGTCTCAAAGAAAACCATTAGTAACACACTACGCCGTCATGGATTAAAATCCTGCAGCGCACGCAAGGTCCCCCTGCTCAAACCAGCGCATGTCCAGGCCCGTCTGAAGTTTGCCAATGACCATCTGGATGATCCAGAGGAGGAATGGGAGAAGGTCATGTGGTCTGATGAGACATAAATAGAGCTTTTTGGTCTAAACTCCACTCGCCGTGTTTGGAGGAAGAAGAAGGATGAGTACAACCCCAAGAACACCATCCCAACCATGAAGCATGGTGGTGGAAACATCATTCTTTGGGGATGCTTTTCTGCAAAGGGGACAGGATGACTGCACCGTATTGAGGGGAGGATGGATGGGGCCATGTATCGTGAGATCTTGGCCAACAACCTCCTTCCCTCAGTAAGAGCATTGAAGATGGGTCGTGGCTGGGTCTTCCAGCATGACAACGACCCGAAACACACAGCCAGGGCAACTAAGGAGTGGCTCCGTAAGAAGCATCTCAAGGTCCTTGAGTGGCCTAGCCTGTCTCCAGACCTGAACCCAATAGAAAATCTTTGGAGGGAGCTGAAAGTCCGTATTTCCCAGCGACAGCCCCGAAACCTGAAGGATCTGGAGAAGGTCTGTATGGAGGAGTGGGCCAAAATCCCTGCTGCAGTGTGTGCAAACCTGGTCAAGACCTACAGGAAACGTATGATCTCTGTAATTGCAAACAAAGGTTTCTGTACCAAATATTAAGTTCTGCTTTTCTGATGTATCAAATACTTATGTCATGCAATTAAATGCAAATGAATTACTTAAAAATCATACAATGTGATTTTCTGGATTTTTGTTTTAGATTCCGTCTCTCACAGTTGAAGTGTACCTATGATCAAAATTACAGACCTCTACATGCTTTGTAAGTAGGGAAACCTGCAAAATCGGCAGTGTATCAAATACTTGTTCTCCCCACTGTATATACTTTCCTTCAAATGAATATGTCTGTCTGGGATTGTATATGTTGTATTTTAGAATTGACATGGTCCTGGTTGTTGTATGTCTATTGTAGTTTTTAATTCCACTGTGTTTATAAATGTACTGAGAGTATTTGTGTTCCTGACACAGATGATGGCATTAAACCAGAAATGTTCTCTCTTTCTGAACAGCTCAGTTTAAACTCACCTCAAAAGACCATGTAAGGGCTGATGTTGGTGAAAACGTCACCCTCCCCTGTCACCTCTCACCTGAGGCCAGTGATGTTGCCATGACGATCAGGTGGTTTAAAGAGACAGAGTGTATTTACCTGTATAAGAATGGCCAGGTGACAGAGAGGAGTGGCTATGAGGGCAGAGTGAGTCTGATCACCCAGGAGCTGGAGAGAGGCAATGTGTCTCTGAGGCTGAGAGACATCAGGGAGTCAGATGATGGAGTCTACATATGTCAGGTCATCCATGGAGAACAGAAGGAGGAGGATGCAGTGTGTTTAAGGGTCAGAGGTAAGTGTTCTATAACTCCAGTAATGTTTTTAAACACCTAAACAACAACAACCAGTCTCTTTCCCTGTACAGAACACTTCTACTTTCTCATGTAGGTAGGAGTTCATAGTAGGAGTTACAGATGAATAGACTAGATTAATTCTGAATATCAACAAGTTAGAATGCATATTTCAATCACTCTGAGTTTTGAGCTTGATGTCCTAAATCATTTGAAGCATTCCAATATTACTGGTCACGTCCTTTGATTGTCATTAGTAATGAATGTGATGAACACCCATACCCCCCTGATGTATATCAAATCACTATGGTATTTGATTGGATAATGTGACAGATGGTGATTTGAAGGTAATAACACATTATTCATTACTCTCCATCTTGGATAATGGTTGATCAGCTATGCGTGTGTAATTACTTATTTGTCTTTTTTGTTTATTGACAACCAATAAGACAAGACAAAGAAAAGACCAGAGTGTTAATCTGATACTATGAATAAGTACAGGCCTTGTGAACAGCAGTGTGTCTTCTTCAAGGCTCCAAATTAATTCAGTTTCTTTAGATTTATCATTACTCTTGTCACGATCGTCGTTAAGAGAGGAGGACCAAGGCGCAGCGTGATGAACGAACATGTTTATTTATCATTAGCGATAAACACGGACAGTAAACAAAAACAACAAACAACTCGTAACGTCCTAGGTAACATAGACCAACACGGAACAAGAACCCACAAACACAAAGGGAAAAACAGACAGTTTAAATATGGCTCCCAATCAGAGACAACCAGCCACAGCTGACACTCGTTGCCTCTGATTGGGAGTCACTCAGGCCAACATAGAAATAACCAAACTAGAACTCCCAACATAGACATACACCACATAGAAAGAACACACCCTGGCTCAACATATAGAGTCCCAGAGCCAGGGTGTTACAACTCTCCCCAAATGTTCTCAAGGTAGGTTGGATTATGATGTATAGATGTTCTTCAAATTATCCTGAATTTACATATAGCCCTCCCACAATATATCTGCCATAGAGCTCAACAATTCGCACACCAAAAGTAAAATGGAACAGCTTGAATTCAGCTTGATGTCACAGTATGAAGCATTCAGTAATTCTCAGACTGCTCACATAGTAGCACTGATTACATCCCTTTCCCTAGATGTACATTAGTAATTATTGTGATGAACAGTCATTCCAATATGATGTATGGTATTTCATTAAATTATGTAATGACACAGAAATTCAATGAACAATAATAACTAATGCATTCTGTTTTACATGATCATTATTCATGACTCTCCATCTTGGATAATGGATGATCTGAAGACCGTGAGTAATTACTTATGTCTTTTTTGTTTATTGACAACCAATAAGACAAGACAAAGAACAGACCAGAGTGTTAATCTGATACTATGGATAAGTACAGGCTTTGTGAACAGCAGTGTGTCTTCAAGGCTACAAATTAAATCAGTTTCTTTAGATTTATCATTACTCTCCCCAAATGTTCTCAAGGTAGGTTGGATTATGATGTATAGATAATCTTCAATTTATCCTGAATTTACATACCATAGTCCTCCCACTATATATCTGCCATAGAGCTCAGCAATTCACACTCAAAATGAAAATGGAATCAGCTTGAATTCAGCTTGATGTCCTAGTATGAAGCATTCAGACATTCTAAGACTGCTGACATAGTAGCACTGCTTACATCCCTTTCCCTAGATGTACATTAGTAATGAATGTGTTGAACAGTCATTGCAGTATGATGTGTGGTATTTGATTGAATAATGTAATGTGACAGAAATGAGATTGAATGTAACTGTAATAACTCATACATTTTGTTATACATTATCATTATTCATTACTCTCCATCTTGGATAATGGATGATCAGGAGCAATACCATTGCCCTCCAACAATATATATGCCATATAGTTCAACATTTCACATAGCCCTCCAACAATATATCTGCCATAGAGGTCAACATTTCACATAGCCCTCCCACAATATATCTGCCATAGAGCTCAACATTTCACATAGCCCTCCCACAATATATCTGCCATAGAGCTCAATATATCTGCCATAGGGCTCAACAATTCACACACCAAAATAAAATTGGAACAGCTTGAATTCAGCTTGATGTCATAGTATGAAGCATTCAGTCATTCTCAGACTGCTCACATAGTAGCACTGATTACATCCCTTTCCCTAGATGTACATTAGTAATGAATGTGATGAACAGTCATTCCAATATGATGTATGGTATTTCATTAAATTATGTAATGAGACAGAAATTCAATGAACAATAATAACTAATGCATTCTGTTTTACATGATCATTATTCATGACTCTCCATCTTGGATAATGGATGATCTGAAGTCCGTGAGTAATTACTTATGTCTTTTTTGTTTATTGACAACCAATAACACAAGACAAAGAACAGACCAGAGTGTTAATCTGATACTATGAATAAGTACAGGCCTTGTGAACAGCAGTGTGTCTTCTTCAAGGCTACAAATTAAATCAGTTTCTTTAGATGTATCATTACTCTCCCCAAATGTTCTCAAGGTAGGTTGGATTATGATGTATAGATATTCTTCAATTTATTCTGAATTTACATACCATAGTCCTCCCACAATATATCTGCCATAGAGCTCAGCAATTCACACTCAAAATTAAAATGGAATCAGCTTGATTTCAGCATGATGTCCTAGTATGAAGCATTCAGACATTCTAAGACTGCTGACATAATAGCACTGATTACATCCCTTTCTCTAGATGTACATTAGTAATGAATGTGTTGAACAGTCATTGCTGTATGATGTGTGGTATTTGATTGAATAATGTAATGTGACAGAAATGAGATTGAATGTAACTGTAATAACTCATACATTTTGTTATACATGATCATTATTCATTACTCTCCATCTTGGATAATGGATGATCAGGAGAAATACCATAGCCCTCCAACAATATATATGCCATATAGTTCAATATTTCACATAGCCCTCCCACAATATATCTGCCATAGAGCTCAACAATTCGCACACCAAAATTAAAATGGAACAGCTTGAATTCAGCTTGATGTCACAGTATGAAGCATTCAGTTATTCTCAGACTGCTCACATAGTAGCACTGATTACATCCCTTTCCCTAGATGTACATTAGTAATGAATGTGATGAACAGTCATTCCAATATGATGTATGATATTTCATTAAATTATGTAATGAGACAGAAATTCAATGAACAATAATAACTAATCCATTCTGTTTTACATGATCATTATTCATGACTCTCCATCTTGGATAATGGATTATCAGGAAAACGTGAGTAATTACTTAATTGTCTTTTTTGTTTATTGACAACTAATAAGACAAGACAAAGAACAGACCAGAGTGTTAATCTGATCCTATAAAGAAGTACAGGCCTTGTGAACAGCAGTGTGTCTTCATGGCTCCAAATTAATTCAGTTTCTTTACATTTAAAAATACTCTCTCCAAATGTTCTCAAGGTAGGTTGGATTATGATGTATAGATATTCTTCAATTTATCCTGAATTTACATACCATAGCCCTCCCACAATATATCTGCCATAGTGCTCAGCAATTCACACTCAAAATTAAAATGGAACAGCTTGAATTCAGCTTGTTGTCCTAGTATGAAGCATTCAGACATTCTCAGACTGCTCACATATTAGCACTGATTACATCCCTTTCCCTAGATGTACATTAGTAATGAATGTGTTGAACAGTCATTGCAGTATGATGTGTGGTGTTTGATTGAATAATGTAATGTGACAGAAATGAGATTGAATGTAACTGTAATAACTCATACATTTTGTTATACATTATCATTATTCATTACTCTCCATCTTGGATAATGGATGATCAGGAGCAATACCATAGCCCTCCAACAATATATATGCCATGTAGTTCAACATTTCACATAGCCCTCCCACAATATATCTGCCATAGAGCTCAACATTTCACATAGCCCTCCCACAATATATCTGCCATAGGGCTCAACAATTCACACACCAAAATTAAAATGGAACAGCTTGAATTCAGCTTGATGTCCTAGTATGAAGCATTCAGTCATTCTCAGACTGCTCACATAGTAGCACTGATTACATCCCTTTCCCTAGATGTACATTAGTAATTATTGTGATGAACAGTCATTCCAATATGATGTATGGTATTTCATTAAATTATGTAATGAGACAGAAATTCAATGAACAATAATAACTAATGCATTCTGTTTTACATGATCATTATTCATGACTCTCCATCTTGGATAATGGATTATCAGGAAGACGTGAGTAATTACTTATGTCTTTTTTGTTTATTGACAACCAATAACACAAGACAAAGAACAGACCAGAGTGTTAATCTGATACTATGAATAAGTACAGGCCTTGTGAACAGCAGTGTGCCTACTTCAAGGCTACAAATTAAATCAGTTTCTTTAGATTTATCATTACTCTCCCCAAATGTTCTCAAGGTAGGTTGGATTATGATGTATAGATATTCTTCAATTTATCCTGAATTTACATACCATAGTCCTCCCACTATATATCTGCCATAGAGCTCAGCAATTCACACTCAAAATTAAAATGGAACAGCTTGAATTCAGCTTGATGTCCTAGTATGAAGCATATAGACGTTCTAAGACTGCTCACATAGTAGCACTGCTTACATCCCTTTCCCTAGATGTACATTAGTAATGAATGTGATGAACAGTCATTCCAATATGATGTATGATATTTCATGAAGTTATGTAATGAGACAGAAATTCAATGAACAATATTAACTCATGCATTCTGTTTTACATGATCATTATTCATGAATCTCCATCTTGAACAATGGTTGATCAGCTACGGGTGAGTAATTACTTATGTCTTTTTTATTTATTGACAACCAATAACACAAGACAAAGAAAAGACCAGAGTGTTAATCTGATACTATGAATAAGTACAGGCCTTGTGAACAGCAGTGTGTCTTCAAGGCTCCAAATTAATTCAGTTTCTTTACATTTATCAATACTCTATACAAATGTTCTCAAGGTAGGTTGGATTATGATGTATAGATATTCTTCAATTTATCCTGAATTTACATACCATAGCCCTCCCACAATATATCTGCAATAGAGCTCAACAATTCGCACACCAAAATTAAAATGGAACAGCTTGAATTCAGCTTGATGTCATAGTATGAAGCATTCAGTCATTCTCAGACTGCTCACATAGTAGCACTGCTTACATCCCTTTCCCTAGATGTACATTAGTAATGAATGTGATGAACAGTCATTCCAATATGATGTATGATATTTCATGAAGTTATGTAATGAGACAGAAATTCAATGAACAATATTAACTCATGCATTCTGTTTTACATGATCATTATTCATGAATCTCCATCTTGAACAATGGTTGATCAGCTACGGGTGAGTAATTACTTATTTGTCTTTTTTATTTATTGACAACCAATAACACAAGACAAAGAAAAGACTGGAGTGTTAATCTGATACTATGAATAAGTACAGGCCTTGTGAACAGCAGTGTGCCTTCTTCAAGGCTACAAATTAAATCAGTTGCTTTACATTTATCAATACTCTCCCCAAATGTTCTCAAGGTAGGTTGGATTATGATGTATAGATATTCTTCAATTTATCCTGAATTTACATACCATAGTCCTCCCACTATATATCTGCCATAGAGCTCAGCAATTCACACTCAAAATGAAAATGGAATCAGCTTGAATTCAGCTTGATGTCCTAGTATGAAGCATATAGACGTTCTAAGACTGCTGACATATTAGCACTGATTACATCCCTTTCCCTAGATGTACATTAGTAATGAATGTGATGAACAGTCATTCCAATATGATGTATGATATTTCATGAAGTTATGTAATGAGACAGAAATTCAATGAACAATATTAACTCATGCATTCTGTTTTACATGATCATTATTCATGAATCTCCATCTTGAACAATGGTTGATCAGCTACGGGTGAGTAATTACTTATTTGTCTTTTTTGTTTATTGACAACCAATAACACAAGACAAAGAAAAGACTGGAGTGTTAATCTGATACTATGAATAAGTACAGGCCTTGTGAACAGCAATGTGTCTTCTTCAAGGCTACAAATTAAATCAGTTTCTTTACATTTATCAATACTCTCCCCAAATGTTCTCAAGGTAGGTTGGATTATGATGTATAGATATTCTTCAATTTATCCTGAATTTACATACCATAGTCCTCCCACTATATATCTGCCATGGAGCTCAGCAATTCACACTCAAAATGAAAATGGAATCAGCTTGAATTCAGCTTGATGTCCTAGTATGAAGCATATAGACGTTCTAAGACTGCTGACATATTAGCACTGATTACATCCCTTTCCCTAGATGTACATTAGTAATGAATGTGATGAACAGTCATTCCAATATGATGTATGATATTTCATGAAGTTATGTAATGAGACAGAAATTCAATGAACAATATTAACTCATGCATTCTGTTTTACATGATCATTATTCATGAATCTCCATCTTGAACAATGGTTGATCAGTTGTGGGTGAGTAATTACTTATCTGTCTTTTTTGTTTATTGACAACCAATAAGACAAGACAAAGAAAGACCAGAGTGTTAATCTGATACTATGAATAAGTACAGGCCTTGTGAACAGCAGTGTGCCTTCTTCAAGGCTACAAATTAATTCAGTTACTTTAGATTTATCATTACTCTCCCCAAATGTTCTCAAGGTAGGTTGGATTATGATGTATAGATATTCTTCAAATTATCCTGAATTTACATACCATAGCCCTCCCACAATATATCTGCCATAGAGCTCAACAATTCACACACCAAAATTAAAATGGAACAGCTTGAATTCAGCTTGATGTCCTAATATGAAGCATTCAGACATTCTAAGGCTGCTGACATAGTAGCACTGATTACATCCCTTTCCCTAGATGTACATTAGTAATGAATGTGATGAACAGTCATTCCAATATGATGTATGATATTTCATGAAGTTATGTAATGAGACAGAAATTCAATGAACAATATTAACTCATGCATTCTGTTTTACATGATCATTATTCATGAATCTCCATCTTGAACAATGGTTGATCAGCTACGGGTGAGTAATTACTTATTTGTCTTTTTTATTTATTGACAACCAATAACACAAGACAAAGAAAAGACTGGAGTGTTAATCTGATACTATGAATAAGTACAGGCCTTGTGAACAGCAGTGTGCCTTCTTCAAGGCTACAAATTAAATCAGTTGCTTTACATTTATCAATAATCTCCCCAAATGTTCTCAAGGTAGGTTGGATTATGATGTATAGATATTCTTCAATTTATCCTGAATTTACATACCATAGTCCTCCCACTATATATCTGCCATAGAGCTCAGCAATTCACACTCAAAATGAAAATGGAATCAGCTTGAATTCAGCTTGATGTCCTAGTATGAAGCATATAGACGTTCTAAGACTGCTGACATATTAGCACTGATTACATCCCTTTCCCTAGATGTACATTAGTAATGAATGTGATGAACAGTCATTCCAATATGATGTATGATATTTCATGAAGTTATGTAATGAGACAGAAATTCAATGAACAATATTAACTCATGCATTCTGTTTTACATGATCATTATTCATGAATCTCCATCTTGAACAATGGTTGATCAGCTACGGGTGAGTAATTACTTATTTGTCTTTTTTGTTTATTGACAACCAATAACACAAGACAAAGAAAAGACTGGAGTGTTAATCTGATACTATGAATAAGTACAGGCCTTGTGAACAGCAGTGTGTCTTCTTCAAGGCTACAAATTAAATCAGTTTCTTTACATTTATCAATACTCTCCCCAAATGTTCTCAAGGTAGGTTGGATTATGATGTATAGATATTCTTTAATTTATCCTGAATTTACATACCATAGTCCTCCCACTATATATCTGCCATAGAGCTCAGCAATTCACACTCAAAATGAAAATGGAATCAGCTTGAATTCAGCTTGATGTCCTAGTATGAAGCATATAGACGTTCTAAGACTGCTGACATATTAGCACTGATTACATCCCTTTCCCTAGATGTACATTAGTAATGAATGTGATGAACAGTCATTCCAATATGATGTATGATATTTCATGAAGTTATGTAATGAGACAGAAATTCAATGAACAATATTAACTCATGCATTCTGTTTTACATGATCATTATTCATGAATCTCCATCTTGAACAATGGTTGGTCAGTTGTGGGTGAGTAATTACTTATCTGTCTTTTTTGTTTATTGACAACCAATAAGACAAGACAAAGAAAGACCAGAGTGTTAATCTGATACTATGAATAAGTACAGGCCTTGTGAACAGCAGTGTGCCTTCTTCAAGGCTACAAATTAATTCAGTTACTTTAGATTTATCATTACTCTCCCCAAATGTTCTCAAGGTAGGTTGGATTATGATGTATAGATATTCTTCAAATTATCCTGAATTTACATACCATAGCCCTCCCACAATATATCTGCCATAGAGCTCAACAATTCACAGACCAAAATTAAAATGGAACAGCTTGAATTCAGCTTGATGTCCTAATATGAAGCATTCAGACATTCTAAGGCTGCTGACATAGTAGCACTGATTACATCCCTTTCCCTAGATGTACATTAGTAATCAATGTGATGAACAGTCATTCCAATATGATGTATGATATTTCATTAAATTATGTAATGAGACAGAAATTCAATGAACAATAATAACTAATGCATTCTGTTTTACATGATCATTATTCATGACTCTCCATCTTGGATAATGGTTTATCAGGAAGACGTGAGTAATTACTTATGTCTTTTTTGTTTATTGACAACCAATAACACAAGACAAAGAAAAGACCGGAGTGTTCATCTGATACTATGAATAAGTACAGGCCTTGTGAACAGCAGTGTGTCTTCTTCAAGGCTACAAATTAAATCAGTTTCTTTAGATTTATCATTACTCTCCCCAAATGTTCTCAAGGTAGGTTGGATTATGATGTATAGATATTCTTCAATTTATCCTGAATTTACATACCATAGTCCTCCCACTATATATCTGCCATAGAGCTCAGCAATTCACACTCAAAATGAAAATGGAATCAGCTTGAATTCAGCTTGATGTCCTAGTATGAAGCATATAGACGTTCTAAGACTGCTGACATATTAGCACTGATTACATCCCTTTCCCTAGATGTACATTAGTAATGAATGTGATGAACAGTCATTCCAATATGATGTGTGATATTTCATGAAGTTATGTAATGAGACAGAAATTCAATGAACAATATTAACTAATGCATTCTGTTTTACATGATCATTATTCATGAATCTCCATCTTGAACAATGGTTGATCAGCTACGGGTGAGTAATTACTTATTTGTCTTTTTTGTTTATTGACAACCAATAACACAGGACAAAGAAAAGACTGGAGTGTTAATCTGATACTATGAATAAGTACAGGCCTTGTGAACAGCAATGTGCCTTCTTCAAGGCTACAAATTAAATCAGTTTCTTTACATTTATCATTACTCTCCCCAAATGTTCTCAAGGTAGGTTGGATTATGATGTATAGATATTCTTCAATGTATCCTGAATTTACATACCATAGTCCTCCCACTATGTATCTGCCATAGAGCTCAGCAATTCACACTCAAAATGAAAATGGAATCAGCTTGAATTCAGCTTGATGTCCTAGTATGAAGCATATAGACGTTCTAAGACTGCTGACATATTAGCACTGATTACATCCCTTTCCCTAGATGTACATTAGTAATGAATGTGATGAACAGTCATTCCAATATGATGTATGATATTTCATGAAGTTATGTAATGAGACAGAAATTCAATGAACAATATTAACTCATGCATTCTGTTTTACATGATCATTATTCATGAATCTCCATCTTGAACAATGGTTGATCAGTTGTGGGTGAGTAATTACTTATCCGTCTTTTTTGTTTATTGACAACAAATAACACAAGACAAAGAACAGACCAGAGTGTTAATCTGATCCTATAAAGAAGTACAGGCCTTGTGAACAGCAGTGTGTCTTCAAGGCTCCACATTAATTCAGTTTCTTTACATTTATCAATACTCTCTCCAAATGTTCTCAAGGTAGGTTGGATTATGATGTATAGATGTTCTTCAAATTATCCTGAATTTACATACCATAGCCCTCCCACAATATATCTGCCATAGAGCTCAACAATTCACACACCAAAATTAAAATGGAACAGCTTGAATTCAGCTTGATGTCCTAGTATGAAGCATTCAGACATTCTAAGGCTGCTGACATAGTAGCACTGATTACATCCCTTTCCCTAGATGTACATTAGTAATGAATGTGATGAACAGTCATTCCAATATGATGTATGATATTTCATTAAATTATGTAATGAGACAGAAATTCAATGAACAATAATAACTAATGCATTCTTTTTTACATGATCATTATTCATGACTCTCCATCTTGGATAATGGATTATCAGGAAGACGTGAGTAATTACTTATGTCTTTTTTGTTTATTGACAACCAATAACACAAGACAAAGAACAGACCAGAGTGTTAATCTGATACTATGAATAAGTACAGGCCTTGTGAACAGCAGTGTGCCTACTTCAAGGCTACAAATTAAATCAGTTTCTTTAGATTTATCATTACTCTCCCCAAATGTTCTCAAGGTAGGTTGGATTATGATGTATAGATATTCTTCAATTAATCCTGAATTTACATACCATAGTCCTCCCACTATATATCTGCCATAGAGCTCAGCAATTCACACTCAAAATGAAAATGGAACAGCTTGAATTCAGCTTGATGTCCTAGTATGAAGCATATAGACGTTCTAAGACTGCTGACATATTAGCACTGATTACATCCCTTTCCCTAGATGTACATTAGTAATGAATGTGATGAACAGTCATTCCAATATGATGTATGATATTTCATGAAGTTATGTAATGAGACAGAAATTCAATGAACAATATTAACTCATGCATTCTGTTTTACATGATCATTATTCATGAATCTTCATCTTGAACAATGGTTGATCAGCTACGGGTGAGTAATTACTTATTTGTCTTTTTTGTTTATTGACAACCAATAACACAAGACAAAGAACAGACCAGAGTGTTAATCTGATCCTATAAAGAAGTACAGGCCTTGTGAACAGCAGTGTGTCTTCAAGGCTACAAATTAAATCAGTTTCTTTACATTTATCATTACTCTCCCCAAATGTTCTCAAGGTAGGTTGGATTATGATGTATAGATATTCTTAAATTTATCCTGAATTTACATACCATAGTCCTCCCACAATATATCTGCCATAGAGCTCAACATTTCACACACCAAAATTAAAATGGAACAGCTTGAATTCAGCTTGATGTCCTAATATGAAGCATTCAGACATTCTAAGGCTGCTGACATAGTAGCACTGATTACATCCCTTTCCCTAGATGTACATTAGTAATGAATGTGATGAACAGTCATTCCAATATGATGTATGATATTTCATTAAATTATGTAATGAGACAGAAATTCAATGAACAATAATAACTAATGCATTCTGTTTTACATGATCATTATTCATGACTCTCCATCTTGGATAATGGTTTATCAGGAAGACGTGAGTAATTACTTATGTCTTTTTTGTTTATTGACAACCAATAACACAAGACAAAGAAAAGAGCGGAGTGTTCATCTGATACTATGAATAAGTACAGGCCTTGTGAACAGCAGTGTGTCTTCTTCAAGGCTACAAATTAAATCAGTTTCTTTAGATTTATCATTACTCTCCCCAAATGTTCTCAAGGTAGGTTGGATTATGATGTATAGATATTCTTCAATTTATCCTGAATTTACATACCATAGTCCTCCCACTATATATCTGCCATAGAGCTCAGCAATTCACACTCAAAATGAAAATGGAATCAGCTTGAATTCAGCTTGATGTCCTAGTATGAAGCATATAGCCGTTCTAAGACTGCTGACATATTAGCACTGATTACATCCCTTTCCCTAGATGTACATTAGTAATGAATGTGATGAACAGTCATTCCAATATGATGTGTGATATTTCATGAAGTTATGTAATGAGACAGAAATTCAATGAACAATATTAACTAATGCATTCTGTTTTACATGATCATTATTCATGAATCTCCATCTTGAACAATGGTTGATCAGCTACGGGTGAGTAATTACTTATTTGTCTTTTTTGTTTATTGACAACCAATAACACAAGACAAAGAAAAGACTGGAGTGTTAATCTGATACTATGAATAAGTACAGGCCTTGTGAACAGCAATGTGCCTTCTTCAAGGCTACAAATTAAATCAGTTTCTTTACATTTATCATTACTCTCCCCAAATGTTCTCAAGGTAGGTTGGATTATGATGTATAGATATTCTTCAATGTATCCTGAATTTACATACCATAGTCCTCCCACTATGTATCTGCCATAGAGCTCAGCAATTCACACTCAAAATGAAAATGGAATCAGCTTGAATTCAGCTTGATGTCCTAGTATGAAGCATATAGACGTTCTAAGACTGCTGACATATTAGCACTGATTACATCCCTTTCCCTAGATGTACATTAGTAATGAATGTGATGAACAGTCATTCCAATATGATGTATGATATTTCATGAAGTTATGTAATGAGACAGAAATTCAATGAACAATATTAACTCATGCATTCTGTTTTACATGATCATTATTCATGAATCTCCATCTTGAACAATGGTTGATCAGTTGTGGGTGAGTAATTACTTATCCCTCTTTTTTGTTTATTGACAACCAATAACACAAGACAAAGAACAGACCAGAGTGTTAATCTGATCCTATAAAGAAGTACAGGCCTTGTGAACAGCAGTGTGTCTTCAAGGCTCCACATTAATTCAGTTTCTTTACATTTATCAATACTCTCTCCAAATGTTCTCAAGGTAGGTTGGATTATGATGTATAGATGTTCTTCAAATTATCCTGAATTTACATACCATAGCCCTCCCACAATATATCTGCCATAGAGCTCAACAATTCACACACCAAAATTAAAATGGAACAGCTTGAATTCAGCTTGATGTCCTAGTATGAAGCATTCAGACATTCTAAGGCTGCTGACATAGTAGCACTGATTACATCCCTTTCCCTAGATGTACATTAGTAATGAATGTGATGAACAGTCATTCCAATATGATGTATGATATTTCATTAAATTATGTAATGAGACAGAAATTCAATGAACAATAATAACTAATGCATTCTGTTTTACATGATCATTATTCATGACTCTCCATCTTGGATAATGGATTATCAGGAAGACGTGAGTAATTACTTATGTCTTTTTTGTTTATTGACAACCAATAACACAAGACAAAGAACAGACCAGAGTGTTAATCTGATACTATGAATAAGTACAGGCCTTGTGAACAGCAGTGTGCCTACTTCAAGGCTACAAATTAAATCAGTTTCTTTAGATTTATCATTACTCTCCCCAAATGTTCTCAAGGTAGGTTGGATTATGATGTATAGATATTCTTCAATTAATCCTGAATTTACATACCATAGTCCTCCCACTATATATCTGCCATAGAGCTCAGCAATTCACACTCAAAATGAAAATGGAACAGCTTGAATTCAGCTTGATGTCCTAGTATGAAGCATATAGACGTTCTAAGACTGCTGACATATTAGCACTGATTACATCCCTTTCCCTAGATGTACATTAGTAATGAATGTGATGAACAGTCATTCCAATATGATGTATGATATTTCATGAAGTTATGTAATGAGACAGAAATTCAATGAACAATATTAACTCATGCATTCTGTTTTACATGATCATTATTCATGAATCTTCATCTTGAACAATGGTTGATCAGCTACGGGTGAGTAATTACTTATTTGTCTTTTTTGTTTATTGACAACCAATAACACAAGACAAAGAACAGACCAGAGTGTTAATCTGATCCTATAAAGAAGTACAGGCCTTGTGAACAGCAGTGTGTCTTCAAGGCTACAAATTAAATCAGTTTCTTTACATTTATCAATACTCTCCCCAAATGTTCTCAAGGTAGGTTGGATTATGATGTATAGATATTCTTCAATTTATCCTGAATTTACATACCATAGTCCTCCCACTATATATCTGCCATAGAGCTCAGCAATTCACACTCAAAATGAAAATGGAATCAGCTTGAATTCAGCTTGATGTCCTATTATGAAGCATATAGACATTCTAAGACTGCTGACATAGTAGCACTGATTACATCCCTTTCCCTAGATGTACATTAGTAATGAATGTGATGAACAGTCATTCCAATATGATGTGTGATATTTCATGAAGTTATGTAATGAGACAGAAATTCAATGAACAATAATAACTAATGCATTCTGTTTTACATGATCATTATTCATGACTCTCCATCTTGGACAATGGATTATCAGGAAAACGTGAGTAATTACTTATGTCTTTTTTGTTTATTGACAAACAATAACACAAGACAAAGAAAAGACCGGAGTGTTCATCTGATACTATGAATAAGTACAGGCCTTGTGAACAGCAGTGTGCCTTCTTCAAGGCTACAAATTAATTCAGTTTCTTTAGATTTATCATTACTCTCCCCAAATGTTCTCAAGGTAGGTTGGATTATGATGTATAGATGTTCTTGAAATTATACTGAATGTAAACTCAGCAAAAAAAGAAACGGCCCTTTTTCAGGACCCTGTCTTTCAAAGATAATTTGTAAAAATCCAAATAACTTCACAGATTTTAATTGTAAAGAGTTTAAACACTGTTTCCCATGCTTTTTCAATTAACCATAAACAATTAATGAACATGCACCTGTGGAACGGTCGTTAAGACACTAACAGCTTACAGACGGTAGGCAATTAAGGTCACAGTTATGAAAACTTAGGACACTAAAGAGGCCTTTCTACTGACTCTGAAAAACACCAAAACAAAGATGCCCAGGGTCCCTGCTCATCTGCGTGAACGTGCCTTAGGCATGCTGCAAGGAGGCATTAGGACTGCAGATGTGGCCAGGGCAATAAATTGCAATGTCTGTACTGTGAGACACCTAAGACAGCGCTACAGTGAGACAGGACGGACAGCTGATCGTCGTCGCAGTGGCAGACCACGTGTAACAACACCTGCACAGGATCGGTACATCCGAACATCACACCTGCGGGACAGGTACAGGTTGGCAACAACAACTGCCCGAGTTACACCAGGAACGCACAATCTCTACATTAGTGCTCAGACTGTCAGCAACAGGCTGAGAGAGGCTGGACTGAGGAATTGTAGGCCTGTTGTAAGGCAGGACCTCACCAGACATCATTGGTAACAACGTCGTCGCCTATGGGCACAAACCCACCGTCACTGGCCCAGACAGGACTGGCAAAAAGTGCTGTTCACTGACGAGTCGCGGTTTTGTCTCACCAGGGGTGATGGTTGGATTCGCGTTTATCGTCGAAGGAATGAGCGTTACTCCGAGGCCTGTACTCTGGAGCGGGATCGATTTGGAGGTGGAGGGTCCGTCATGGTCTGGGGCGGTGTGTCACAGCATCATCGGACTGAGCTTGTTGTCATTGCAGGCAATCTCAACGCTGTGCGTTACAGGGAAGACATCCTCCTCCCTCATGTGGTACCCTTCCTGCAGGCTCATCCTGTCATGACCCTCCAGCATGACAATACCACCAGCCATACTACTCGTTCTGTGCGTGATTTCCTGCAAGACAGGAATGTCAGTGTTCTGCCATGGTCAGCGAAGAGCCCGGATCTCAATCCCATTTACACATCTGGGACCTGTTGGATCGGAGGGTGAGGGCTAGGGCCATTCCCCCCAGAAATTTCCGGGAACTTGCAGGTGCCTTGGTGGAAGAGTGGGGTAACATCTCACAGCAAGAACTGGAAAATCTGGTGCAGTCCATGAAGAGGAGATGCACTGCAGTACTTAATGCAGCTGGTGGCCACACCAGATACTGACTGTTACTTTTGATTTTGACCCCTCCTTTGTTCAGGGACACATTATTCCATTTCTGTTAGTCACATGTCTGTGGAACTTGTTCAGGTTATGTCTCAGTTGTTGAATCTTGTTATGTTCATACAAATATTTACACGTTAAGTTTGCTGAAAATAAACGCAGTTGACAGTGAGAGGACGTTTCTTTTTTTGCTGAGTTTATATTCCATAGAACCCTGATCCTGACACAATATAGTGTTTCTGCCATAGAGCCCAGTTCTGGTTATCACAAACCATGAAAATAATATGTTGATCAGGGATAGGCCAATAACTAAAAAAATATTATTAATTAAGTTAACCAGATCTTATTGGCGCCCACAGTCCCTACATTAGGGAGGCTTGAGAGACAGGAAACATCTGATTGTTCCTGTTTGTTCTGGATATAGTGATGTAGTCTACCAGACAGATCTCACCTCTCTTTTTTACACCATATTGTCAGGTTCAGTGTATTTACAACATGAGACCCAGGAGGATAAGTTGAAGAGGGAGGCATCAGCTGTTGAGCTTGGTAAGTATGAGATAGTCTGGAGGAGAGAGGATTGGTTCAGGGAACATTAGTGATGTTATTCCTTTTTTCAGACTAATTCATTTGGTAATGTATGAAATAGTCAATTGATCAGTTGATTGTTGGTTCAGCTCAGATAACTGTTGACTGTAGAAAACAATTATTGTACCACCTCCATCAAATTATAATGTGTCTTTATAGGCATACTATTGAATTAATGAATTAATTGCTTAATCAAACAACCAATTAAATATGTTAATTACTTTCTCTCAGAGTTGAAGATGGAAAAAGAATTAAAAGAGATATTAAGAGATGAGTTGATGAAACAACTAGAGGAGAAAGACAAACAACTGGATGATATGACCCAGGAAGTGAGAGAGAAAGAGAGACTACTGGAGGGAAAAGATAATGAAATAAAGGAGAAGAAGGTTGAACTAGGAGACAAAGACAAGAAAATAAAGGAAAAAGACCTTCAACTAGAGGACAGAAACTATAGACTGGGAGAGAAGGACAAACTACTAGAAGAAAAAGAAAGTGAACTAAAAGAGAGGAGACAGGAACTAGAAGAGAAATATAAACTACTAGAGGAGAGAGAGAAGCAGTTAAAGGAACGAGACAAACAAGTGGAGGATGTCAACAATGAAAATGCTAAACTGGGTAAGATTATTACTACCATTAATACATTTAGTCTACAGTACTTTCCTCAATTCTCAGGAATATTGTTTTACATCACTTTCCCTCTGCATCATATTTCTGTCTAAAGTCTTTAACACAGAATTCAGATGTTAGTCTTCCTTTGTTATTTCAGCTCAACAGATATGTGATGTGAAGACTGAGGTAGAAAGACTGAGAAGAGAGACCTCCGCCCAGATGACTGGTGAGTGAGATATGTGATACTTAACATTAACATTTCACGAGAAACCCAGAACTACCCTTAAGTAGGTCTATGTGCCTTCATGTGTTACTGAGGTAAATGTTCCCATTATAAATGGATGTTATTTGTTGTTTTAGAACATGGAGACACCTCAGATACAGGTTCCATACTCCCAGTCAGGAGGCATGGATTATCCTCCACTCAGTGAGTTATCAATATTGTCCTGCTTTCTCCTACTGTTTCTAGTCTATAGTGGACCATCCTTCACTTAGTGAGTTGTCAATGTTGTCTCAAACTGTCATCAATCTTGATATGCACTATTTTCTCCAATAATCTATATTTCACATAATGTGTAATGTATTTGTAGTTTGTGTATACTATGTTTTTAAATGTGTCTCTGATGAGTCAGTATGTTGACCAGTTCTCTATGTTGTGTTACAGTGGGAGGAGAGACCTCCGGTACAGACCCCACACTTCCACTGAGGAGGAGAAACAGCATGGAGTTAATTCCTCCAGACAGTGTGTTATGGATGTAGCTTACATTATATTTGACACTGTGTTGTACATCCTCCAGAAGGTCGGTGTGTTGAGCAGTGCTGTGTGTTGTGTTGTGTTGCAGTGGGAGGAGAGAGCAGCAGTCCAGACTCCCCAGTCTCTCCCAGTGTGTCTGAGCTGAGACTGGTGCTGCTGGGGAGGACTGGGGCTGGGAGGAGTGCAGCAGGAAACACCATCCTGGGCAGAGAGGAGTTTGCGGCCCAGGCCAGCCCTTCTGCAGTGACCCAGAGGAGTAAGAGGAGAGAGGGGGAAGTGTCTGGGAGACGGTTGGTGCTGGTGGACACTCCAGACTGGTTCTGTCCTGGACTCTCTCTGGAAGAGATGAGACAGGATGTGGGGCTCTGTGTCCGTCTGTCTGCCCCGGGACCCCACACCTTCCTCCTGGTCATACCAGTGGAGCCCTCCAGGGGGGAGGAGAGAGGGGTGCTGGAGAAAATAGAGGAGATGTTTGGGGAGGGTTGTTGGGGACACACTGTGATTCTATTCACCCATGCTGATGGCCTGAAAGAGCAGAGCATTGAGGAGTTTCTCCAAGCAGGGAGTCAGGACCTCCAGCAGCTTGTAGAGAAATGTGGGAGCAGGTACCACGTCCTCAACATTAAGGACAGGGCCCATGGCACTCAGGTCCCAGAGCTGCTGGAGCAGGTAGAGGAGATGGTGGCAGGAAACAGAGAGAGATTCTACAGCAGTCAGACCTACCAGGAGGCAGAGGACCAGGTCAGAGAGATGGAGGGAAAGATCCAGAGGGAGAAAGAGGAGAGGAAACAGAGGGAGGAGAGAGAGGTGAGAGTGAGGCTTCAGAAGGAGTTGCAGGACTCTCTGATAAAGATAGAGGGAGTGATCCAGGAACATGAAGCAGATATCAGAACACTCAGTGAAAGAACCACTGAACTGGAGAGAGAGCTGAAAGAAGAGGGTGATGAGGAAAAGAAAAGAGAGCTGGAGAGAGAGCTGAAGAGAGAGTCTGATAGGAGGGAGGAGATGGAGAGAAAGCTGGAGAGATTTAGAGAGAAGAGAGAGAATGAGAGGAGGGAGATGGAGGAGAGACACAGACAGGAGATAGAGGAGATGAGGGAGAACTATGAAGGAGAGGTCAGAGTTGAAGCAGAGAGAAACCTGATGAAGATAGTCCTACCTGAGTTACAGAGGAACATCATGATCTCACAGACAAAGATGGAGAGGGAGTTCAGCAGACAGATGGAGGAGAAGAATAGACAGATGGAGGAGAAGGATATAGAGATGAAGGAGAAGGATAGAGTGATTGCGGAAAGGGATGGAGAGATAGAGGGACTGATAGAAAGACTGTGGGAGATGTGCAAATGAGTTCTTGTAACTAGCCTGAAGAGCTACTCAGATACATGGAGAGGTAGGAGAAGAGAGAGGTAGAACACAGGGAGAAAAGTCACTTTCTGAGCACTTCTACAATGGGCAAATATGTATGTAAGGTTTCGTTCAAAACATTTTAAGGGAGTATACATGAACAATTATGTTTGTTGAAAAGAGGGAACGGAGAGCTACATTCCAAACCTATTTGTGAGTTGCTCGTTCAAACCATATAGTAACTAGCATAATTAGCATTAGGATGGTTGTCACATGGAATGTGGGGTTGGTTGTTACTATCAAGTCCATTATAATCACATTGTTCAGGGACATTGCCACTGCCAGTTTACACTAAATCCCCAGCTCTTTTGTGCTGTTGTTATAAAGACCTCCCTTCCCAGGAAATACAAACACCTTTGGCTGACATATCAAAATGTAGAGTGGAAAGCGTTTGCACATTGGAGAGACGTCGCCCAGACCTCTGTATAGATTGTTGATACCTGGCCAACATATAAACACTGTAGAATTTAGAATGTAGGTATTCTGAATACATCTGTGAGACATTTAGCCAAAAAACAAACTATGTTTAAATTGCATCTTCCCGATGCATCACGTATACTGTACATCTGTTGTATAGAGGTATCTGTGCTAGCTGCACCATCGAGAGCATCCTGACTGGTTGCATCACCGCCTAGTATGACAACTGCTCAGCCTCCGACCGCAAGGGGGCCAAGCTTCCTGCCATCCAGGACCTCTATAACAGGCAGTGTCAGAGGAAGGCCCTAAAAATTGCCAAAGACTCCAGCCACCCGAGTCATCGACTGTTCTCTCAATTACCTTGACTAACCTGTACCCCCACACATTGACTCTGTACCAGTACTCCCTGTATATAGCCTCGTTATTGTTACTTTATTGTTGCTCTTTATTTTTTACTTTAGTTTATTTAGTAAATATTTTTCTTAACTCTTATTTTTCTTTAAACTGCATTGTTGGTTAAGGGCTTGTAAGTAAGCATTTCACGGTAAGGTCTACACCTGTTGTATTCAGCGCATGTGACAAATACAATTTGATTTGATTTATCTGGGTTTGTTGCATCTCTCTCACACACATACACTGAGTATACCAAACATTAGGAACAACTTTTGCCCTCAGAACATCCTCAATTCGTCGGGGCATGGGCTCTACAACGTGTCGAAAGCATTACACAAGGATGCTGGCCCATGTTGACCCCAATGGTTCCCACAGTTGTGTCAAGCTGGCTGGATGTCTTTTGGGTGGTGGACCATTCTTGATACACACAGAAAACCCCTACTATTTGACCGAAGAGTCACTATATTTTCATGAATCAAAATGCACAGATTATTATTATTATTATTATTATTATTATTATTATTAAATACGGTAAAACTTCATTTTAAAAGGTCCTTACTACAGTGTAAATACATGTGTAATTACACTAACACGTAATGTAGCTTACTGTAATAACTCATAGTTACAGTGTAATAACAACATGTATTTTCACAATGATGTACAGAAATGAAGTGAAACTTCCAGAATCTTTAAAATGAGGGTCAGGTTGTCAGGATGTGTAATGTACCAGATGGTACACTTTATTTTGGTGGAAAGTGCTAGCAATAACGTTGAGTGGAGATATATTTTCAACAGTGCACATTCATGGGTAAGTAATTAGAGCCTATTGAGCATAATCTCTCAGATGCCCAGCGCATCCACGAGAGGTCACAACCTTTGTGACAGTTGTTACTGAATCGGATGCAGCTGAGAAGAAATAAAACAATACCTTTTTAATTTAGAGGAAGCCTGCCCATTTGTAACAAGCATGGTAACAAGCATTCATTGTTACACCTTTGTAATTACAGACCACAATTACTGCTAGTTACATGTTGTTATTACAGTGTAACTTTTAGTTGTTAGAGTTAACTAAAATACTTGTTCTGGTGTAATTAGACATGTAATTACACTCTATAAGGACCCCTTCAAAGGAAGTGTTACCTTAAATATTGTCATATTTAAATCTCAGAGATCAATTGCTAAACTCTGATTTACCACCCCAAAATACAGCCACACAACGTCTCTTTGCGCCTCTATTGGATGGACACTACAAGTGTAATGGCTGTGTTCATTGCAATGGAATTTATACATGTAGATCCTTCAAACACCCCCAAACAGGGAAGCAGATCCCAATCAAAGGTGTTATCTCTAAGGAAGTTACAGTATTTATCGAATAACTTGTCCTTGTGCTTAAAATTATGTGGGCAAAACAAAGTGCAAACTAAAAGTAAGAATCTCTGAGCACCGTATCTCCTGTCCATTTTTTAGAAGCTAACCACTCTATTTTCTCTCTTTGATATATGCTATATCGACATTGTACACATTTACATTTACATTTTAGTCATTTAGCAGACGCTCTTATCCAGAGCGACTTACAGGAGCAATTAGGGTTAAGTGCCTTGCTCAAGGGCACATTTACGTCATTTAGCAGACGCTCTTATCCAGAGCGACTCACAAATTGGTGCATTCACCCTATAGCCAGTGGGATAGCCACTTTACATTTTTTTTTTTTGGGGGGGGGGGGTAGAAGGATTACTTTATCCTATCCCAGGTATTCCTTAAAGAGGTGGGGTTTCAAATGTCTCCGGAAGGTGGTGAGTGACTCCGCTGTCCTGGCGTCGTGAGGGAGCTTGTTCCACCATTGGGGTGCCAGAGCAGCGAACAGTTTTGACTGGGCTGAGCGGGAACTATGCTTCCGCAGAGGAAGGGGAGCCAGCAGGCCAGAGGTGGATGAACGCAATGCCCTCGTTTGGGTGTAGGGACTGATCAGAGCCCGAAGGTACAGAGGTGCCGTTCCCCTCACTGCTCCATAGGCAAGCACCATGGTCTTGTAACGGATGCGAGCTTCAACTGGAAGCCAGTGGAGTGTGCGGAGGAGGGGGGTGACGTGAGAGAACTTGGGAAGGTTGAACACCAGTACTCTCCCTAGGAGAGGGGGTGACCTTGACAATGGCGAACGTGCATAAAGATGGCAGAATTCACATATGACATAATTGTTTTAGCACTATGAGTTTGTAAACTACGGTGCGCGACATGGTTCAATGTGCCAGTAAATCAGCACAATCTACTTTTTCATTTTTCTAATTGCTGCCGTCTTGGAGCTAAAATTGGCATAAAAAAAAAAGAGTAACGGACAGCAATGTAATATACGGCGAACTTAGCAAAACAAGGAATTTGTGGTAAGTACATCTTCATGCACCTCTGCTATTTATTGATAAAACGAGAGGCCGCCTGGCTATTTAATTTAAAGACCCTCCCTCCCTTCGGTGTCAATGTAGAGTTTGATCGGAAGCCATTCCTGTGATTATTGTGTTTTTGCTATCCATTGTAAATACTATTGTGTTTGTAGGCGTATATGATGTAGCCTAATTGTATATACACCAGGGTCTGTGGGAGCTGTGATGATAAACCTTGTCTCCTCAGGTTGTAGTTCATCACATTGGTTTTTATGCTACTACCGACCGTGGCAAGCCTTTTGGACAGGCAATACCTTGACCATGCATTGATTAAAGATAATACAGACAAAAAAATAAGTTAAAGGTAATCCAATCTAAACAAAAAAATATTAAAAAATGGCAAAAGCTGCTATACAATTACTCTATTACCATCCAACAATAGACCATTAGCAACTGAAACAAGTTCAGAAATAGAAAAATATATAAATGATTATTGTGTCCGCCCACCCAGAAATATCATAGAACCGGCTCTGATATGAGTTGACTTGTTCCTATTGTTGAATATGGTATATATATATATATATATATATATATATATATATATATATATATATATATACAGTATATTCGGGGTCAACAACATATACAACTTTGCATTTCACATAGTAAACATAATCAACAACCTTAACAAGTTTAGGTTTGGTGGAAAATGTAGGGGAAATAATGTTACCTCTGGATGCATCATAATTAGCCTTGTCCCAGCCATAACGGCCCATAGGGCAGAAGCCTATCTCCTATTTCAGTAGTGTGAGGCAGCTTGATATACAAGTACACTCCCTGGACAGGACTCTAGTCTATCGCAATGCCTTTCCCCCGAATCCATCTGCTTAATGCAGAGTGCCAAGTAGAGATGCATTGGGTCCTGATTTTTAGAGTCTTAGGTATGACTAAACTGGGGATCTAACCCAACCTTCCAATCTCAGGGCCGACACGAACCCCAAGGCCACTGAGTTGATGGATGCATGATGCTTTATATAAACAACATCCGCTGCAGATTGTCAGCTGCTGTAACTCAAAACGGAGCTTTTAGGTTTTCTCCTTCAATGATTTCACCTTGAAACGAGCAATCGCTTACCGAAACTGTTTAGTTCACTTTTACTATCTGCAAAACCATGCCTTCTGAGTTGTAAAGTGGTGGCCAGCCAAACAATTTGTTTTAAAAGTCTCACATGACAACAAAAACTATCCCATGGACTATATCCAGTAATAGTTTCTTATAGTTCCAGTTATGACATCAGAACACAGTTATGCTACTACAATTAAGGCATAATCCATAATCAAGTGGTATATATCATTTGAAAATGAAAACAAAATTGGCTTGAACTTGTCGAGTAATGTATATATTTTTGACACCAAAAAGGTTATGTAGATTACATTTACATTTACGTCATTTAGCAGACGCTCTTATCCAGAGCGAGTGCATACATTATTTAATTTTTTTATACTGGCCCCCCGTGGGAATCGAACCCACAACCCTGGCGTTGAAGTTGAAAGGTTTTCGTTTACTGTAAGATATTACAAACAAATGCTTTATTACTTACCAAAGTCATCAAATACCCTCAGAAGTCTACTGTGGTAGAGTGAGCACTTATGGCCATCTCTTCACCTCCAGTGCCATTCCAATGAAAACGGAAGGGTCTTTTCAAATTGACCATCCTTAAGAGGATGTGGTCCTCTGTAGCTCAATTGGTAGAGCATGGCGCTTGTAACACCAGGGTAGTGGGTTCGATCCCCGGGACCACCCATACGTTAAAATGTATGCGCACATGACTGTAAGTCGTTTTGGATAAAAGCGTCTGCTAAATGGCTTATTATTATTTAAGAGGAAGAGTATTGGTTAAGAGTTTGGGCTTGGTTTCAATAATTTGGCCATGTTTAAAAAGCATGACCTGGTGAAAATATGTAAGTTGTGGGTGGAAATATGTATCAGATAGACAGAGAGACAGAGATAGCGAGCAAATACATTTAGTTGATCAGTTGAAGTGCAACTGCAAATAGTACAAATACTTGGTTTAAAAGTGATGACAGTGATCCTTCGTGGGATAAACCTCTGCGAAGGCCTCAGGCACTGACCATTTCAATTAACTTATGTTTGAGAAATTAGTTTATTTGTCAATTGGGCACATGATCAAACATTGTAAATGATAATTACCTGCCAGATCTCCAGGTAGTGGACAATGTTTTTGTCTTTATGGGTGGCCACAACACAGTCAGAGCAAAATATTGTCTCAGCCCCACAGTCACTGCACCGCCATATTATCTCTGTATCGATCCCACACATGGAGCAGGTGGATTTTAGTGAGGCCATGTTCTCCACAAGGATGTTGTGCAGCTGCTCCCTAATCTCTCTCCATGCAGCCACTGTTTCCCCTTTCCTCCTCTGAGCATTGGTAGTCGGGGTATGACTTGTAGCCAGACTATGGTCCTCCCTTTGGGCCTGAAGGGGTTCAGAGCCGGAGGTGCAGCACTGAGGAACAATGTGCCTCTTTCGCCTCAGAGCCTTCACTCTAATTGGAATTTCCTTACCCAGGATAAAGATGTTTGTTTTCCCAAATTTGGGAATTGTTGTATAATTCTGAAACAAGAACAGTTATGAAGAATCAGATAAAATACATTTAGTTGATCACAAACTCAAGGAAGGCAAGAAGCCAGAAAATCCCATATGTCTCTGATGTTTCACAAAGCTTTTGACTAGGATTATGCAACATTTAGGGTGTATGCGCTTGGAATCACTGTATCCAGTAGGTGGCAGCAACACAGCTTTTTGGGTTGTAGTCCGCCATAAAACCACAAAAAAATAAGAAAATCCAAAAGCAAAAGTGACTTACCGTTACGTGAATCTGTGCAATAGAAACTCTCGTCAAAGGTAACGCATTCCACACATGTGGCATGTGGGGTACCACATTCACCATATGAATGGTGTGATTGGCTTTATACATAGCTTGGGCTTTGTCGAGTAAGGCTTAAACTATGTATTTAGATTGTAGTTAGGTATTATAGGTAGGCATCGTGGGCTGTATATTACTAGGTATTATAGGTAGGCATCGTGGGCTGTTGTGGGTAGTTGTTGTATGTAGTTATTGTAGGTTACTTTTGTATTCGGCGGTGCCGGGTGTAGCACGAAGCTAGCTAGCTAACTCACCTCCTGAACTAGCTGGCGAGTAGCTATTAGCAACGGTAGCAACTAAATACAATATCCTTTTAGCCAGCTACATTCGTTTGCAGCGACGCCGTTTTTCAAACAAAGTCAACACAGCAGCCATTGCTAGCTAGCCAACACTACCAGCTAGCTGTACTGTAGTAGCTAAATACAATATCTTTGTGCTAGCTAGCCAACGTTTAATTATTGCTGCGTTATGAAAGAACTAGACACGGACACGAATTATCTGTTTAGTGTGTTAACACACTATTGGTAGTTTGTTGTAACCAAGTATTGGTGCTAAACTGTGTGTTATTGGATGCTAGCATGCTAGTTAGCTATGGCGTCATAGTTAGCTAGCTGAATAAAGTAAGTTGAGTCTATTCCTTGAAACATTGAACCGCTGTAGTTTACAACAATTCTAATTTCTAAAGTGGAAGTTGGGAGAGTTTTATTCGGGTGGCTCAGTGAAACAATTATAGTTTCTGAGGTGGAAGTTGGGAGAGTTATATTTTTTTTGGTGAGGGAGGCCCTGCTCTCTCCTTTCCCAGATGTTTAGTTCATTTCATTCCGATCTCCTCTGCATTATTGTAGCCATCTGCTACAGCCTGTCAACTATGCCTCTGCCTATCCCTGTTCTCTCCTCTCCGCACAGGCTACACAAACGCCTCACACCGCGTGGCTGCTGCCTCTCTAACCTGGTGGTCCCTGCACGCACCACACACCTGGAGTTCCAGGTCTCAGGCAGCCTCTGGAACTGCCGTTCTGCTGCCATCAAGGCTGACTTCATCCCAGCCTATGCTACCCTCCAGTCCCTCGACTTCCTGGCGCTGACGGAAACATGGATTACCACTGAAAACACTGCTACTCCTACTGCTCTCTCCTCGTCTGACCATGTGTTCTCGCATACCCCGAGAGCATCTGGTCAGAGGGGTGGTGGCACAGGAATCCTCATCTCTCCCAAGTGGTCATTCTCAATTTCTCCCCTAACCCATCTGTCTATCTCCTCATTTGAATTCCACGCTGTCACAGTCACTAGCCCATTTAAGCTTAATATCCTTGTCATCTATCGCCCTCCAGGTTCCCTTGGAGAGTTCATCAATGAGCTTGATGCCTTGATAAGTTCCTTTCCTGAGGATGGCTCACCCTTCACAGTTTTGGGGGATTTCAACCTCCCTACGTCTACATTTGACTCATTTCTCTCTGCCTCCTTCTTTCCACTCCTCTCCTCTTTTGACCTCACCCTCTCACCGTCCCCCCCTACTCACAAGGCAGGCAATACGCTTGACTTCATCTTTACTAGATGTTGCTCTTCTACTAATCTTACTGCAACTCCCCTCCATGTCTCCGACCACTACTTTGTATCCTTTTCTCTCTCGCTCTCCTCCAACACTACTCACTCTGCCCCTACACAGATGGTAACGCGCCGCCGCAACCTTCGCTCTCTCTCTCCCACTACTCTCTCCTCTTCCATACTATCATCTCTTCCCTCTGCTCAATCCTTCTCCCTCCAATCTCCTGATTCTGCCTCCTCAACCCTCCTCTCCTCCCTTTCTGCATCCTTTGACTCCCTGTGTCCCCTATCCTCCCGGCCGGCTCGGTCCTCCCCTCCAGCTCCGTGGCTTGATGACTCATTGCGAGCTCACAGAACAGAGCTCCGGGTAGCTGAGCGGAAATGGAAGAAAACTAAACTCCCTGCCGACCTGGCATCTTTTCACTCCCTCCTCTCTACATTTTCTTCATCTGTTTCTGCTGCTAATGCCACTTTCTACCACTCTAAATTCCAAGCATCTGCCTCTAACCCTAGGAAGCTCTTTGCCACATTCTCCTCACTGCTGAATCCTCCCCCCCACCCCCCCCCCCCCCTCCTCCCTCTCTGTGGATGACTTCGTCAACCACTTTGAAAAGAAGGTTGACGACATCCGATCCTCATTTGTTAAGTCTAATGACACTGCTGGTCCTGCTCACACTGCCCTACCCTATGCTTTGACTTCTTTCTCCCCTCTCTCTCCAGATAAAATCTTGCGACTTGTGACTGCAGGCCGCCCAACAACCTTCCCGCTTGACCCCATCCCCTCCTCTCTTCTCCAGACCATCTCCGGTGACCTTCTCCCCTACCTCACCTCGCTGATCAACTCATCCTTGACCGCTGGCTATGTCCCTTCCGTCTTCAAGAGAGCGAGAGTTGCACCCCTTCTCAAAAAACCAACACTCGATCCCACTGATGTCAACAACTACAGTCCAGTATCCCTTCTTTCTTTTCTTTCCAAAACTATTGAGCGTGCCGTCTTTAGCCAACTCTCTTGCTATCTCTCTCAGAATGACCTTCTTGATCCAAACCAGTCAGGTTTCAGGACTGGTCATTCAACTGAGACTGCTCTTCTCTGTGTCACGGAGGCTCTCCGCACTGCTAAAGCTAACTCTCTCTCCTCTGCTCTTGTCCTTCTAGACCTGTCTGCTGCCTTTGATACTGTGAACCATCAGATCCTCCTCTCCACCCTCTCCGAGCTGGGCATCTCCGGCGCGGCTCACTCCTGGATTGCGTCCTACCTGACCGGTCGCTCCTACCAAGTGGCGTGGCGAGAAGCTGTCTCCGCACCACGTGCTCTCACCACTGGTGTCCCCCAGGGCTCAGTTCTAGGCCCTCTCCTTTTCTCCCTATACACCAAGTCACTTGGCTCTGTCATATCCTCACATGGCCTCTCCTATCATTGCTACGCTGACGATACGCAACTAATCTTCTCCTTTCCCCCTTCTGATAACCAGGTGGCGAATCGCATCTCTGCATGTCTGGCAGACATATCAGTATGGATGACGGATCACCACCTCAAGCTGAACCCTGGCAAGACGGAGCTGCTCTTCCTCCCGGGGAAGGACTGCCCGTTCCATGATCTCGCCATCACGGTTGACAACTCCGTTGTGTCCTCCTCCCAGAGTGCGAAGAGCCTTGGCGTGACCCTGGACAACACCCTGTCGTTCTCCGCTAACATCAAGGCGGTGACCCGATCCTGCAGGTTCATGCTCTACAACATTCGGAGAGTACGACCCTGCCTTACACAGGAAGCGGCACAGGTCCTAATCCAGGCACTTGTCATCTCCCGTCTGGATTACTGCAACTCGCTGTTGGCTGGGCTCCCTGCCTGTGCCATTAAACCCCTACAACTCATCCAGAATGCCGCAGCCCGTCTGGTGTTCAACCTTCCCAAGTTCTCTCACGTCACCCCCCTCCCCCGCATACTCCACTGGCTTCCAGTTGAAGCTCGCATCCGTTACAAGACCATGGTGCTTGCCTATGGAGCAGTGAGGGGAACGGCACCTCCGTACCTTCAGGCTCTGATCAGTCCCTACACCCAAACGAGGGCATTGCGTTCATCCACCTCTGGCCTGCTGGCTCCCCTTCCTCTGCGGAAGCATAGTTCCCGCTCAGCCCAGTCAAAACTGTTCGCTGCTCTGGCACCCCAATGGTGGAACAAGCTCCCTCACGACGCCAGGACAGCGGAGTCACTCACCACCTTCCGGAGACATTTGAAACCCCACCTCTTTAAGGAATACCTGGGATAGGATAAAGTAATCCTTCTACCCCCACCCCCAAAAAAAAATAAAAATACAATAAAAAATTGTAAAGTGGTTATCCCACTGGCTATAGGGTGAATGCACCAATTTGTAAGTCGCTCTGGATAAGAGCGTCTGCTAAATGACGTAAATGTAAATGTAAATGATTGGTAAGATGATTTCCACCTTTTAATGGGGTGATTGTAGTCTTATCGGGTGCACCTGATGGGCTGTGAGCTCACAGGTCAGTGACATCATCACCTGAAAACAGATATTTACATACGCTTTATCAGACCATGGTCCAATGGTAAACCTTTATTTGACACCCTGCTCATACAGTTAGATACAAAACAGTCATGTCTAGTTATAAGATAATGTCATGACAGTGTTATGGTCGCAATATTGGGGATAGCTTAGTGAGATCTGACCTGCCCCCTGAGCCCACTCAGACGCTCTTGACACCCATTCCAAATGGGAACTACAAATGTGGCTCATGCGCACATTGCAATAGCATTACAAAAACATCCTTCCTCGGACACCCATACAAAGTTAGAAAAATCCCTGTTAGGGGTGTCATCTCATGCAAGACAAAGGGATCTATCTCATCACCTGTTCATGTGGGAAAGCCTACGTAGGACAAACGAAATACATTTAAAAACTTTACACCGTAGTTCAATCAGGTGAAAGAACACTGTCCAGTAGCAGTTCACTTCGTTGAAGCTAACCATCCTATCTCCTCCCTCCAATACACAGGCATTGACCATGTTGCTCTACCAAGGAGAGGAGGTAACATGGAGATCCTAATACTACAGAGGGAGACCTACTGGATATCCTGTCTAAAAACATTGACCCCTAGTGGTCTGAATATTAACTGATCTCAGGTCATTCTTATGAACAATCCTTCTTTCTTCTCTCTTCTTTATGAACAAGTCTTATAAATGAATATATTCTTTCTACAGCTTATCAGCGTACACCCAATATGATCCCCCTGTTGATGATGCTTATTATGCATTATGGTTGAACCAAAAGATTACATGTAAACAACAATTTAATGAAACTGGAAATAATTAAATATATATGTGAAATTAAATTAAACAATAATGTATGTTGATGCTAATATTATGTACAATATCTAATTATGTTTCCATATGATAGCAATAGCCTAATATTCTATATGCTGGAAACTATTGTCTTTTAACAGTTTCACTGAATTCATTCTAATCAATCTAATAATTATGACACATGTTGTGGAAAATTATCACTATACTTATTAAAAATCAAAGTTCTTCCAGAATTTTTGTAGAATTAAGATAGACTTACACAGAACCTATGGTCTGACCTAGGGTACCACTCGGTACCATAGCTCTGTATGGTCTACTGAAAAAATACCCACACACACCCCTCACTATTTTCATTGGTTGCACTAATTGCACTGTTTGTCTACATAACCTGGTTCAAGCATTCATGACATTACCCTGAAGAAGGCACAGTGATGCCGAAATGTTGGTGTTTTTATAGACTGTGCAACTATCTTTATTTATTTTTATAGCTTACATTTTATTCTACGTTAGTCAGCACCTCTACACTAAATAATGTTCTCTGGGTGTGCGCCAGCTGATGCTTTTTATATGACAGCGTTATGACACATAATATTTACATGCATTGTAACATATATTTCAGGATGTTCTTGCATTATGACACCCTGCTTATAATGCCTCCATAATAGTGTCATGAACATTTCATATCACATGTGACAATGGTTATGAACATTGTCATAGAACATTTTATAACAGCTGTCATTACAGTGTGAAAAGACATATCTTGAGTCTGTGTTTGTTTCTGGTTCTGTTCCCCCAGGTTGTTCAGAGCCTCTGGGTTTGAAGGGGGGTCAGATGCAGGACTCCCAACTAACCTCATCCTCTGTGTCCCAGACCCTGTGTATGGGCCTGCTGGCCTGGACCCGTAACAGAGCCAGACTGGACCACCAGGCCAAGGTCAATGCATGGACACACAGCCATCAATGACCACAACCAGAGGATACATGTATGGAGGAGAGGGGGAGAGGTAAGGAGAGAGTGAGGGAGGAGTAGGAGAAAGATACACTGTATTTGAATAAATGGATAATCTCTTCTCCTTCTATTTCTCTCTCCCTCTCTGTCCTTTCTCTCTCTCTCTCTCATCTCTCTCTATAAACTGGCCTACTGCAACGATGGACTGAGGTGGGGTATATACCAAGACGAAGCACAACATAAGGACAAGGTATAAACACATGATCATATGGATTGATTGAGTGATTGATTGATTGATTGCTGCGTGGTTGTCTTGGCACATGATATCACCTTTCCTCTGTGAACAGCTGAGCCGCTCATGGAGCGTGCACAGGAAGCGCTGCAGTGCAGCTGAGACCGGTGTCAACCCCAACAATCTGCTTGTTACTTTCAGTCTGCTACTCTGTGGCGATGTTGACCCCTGTTTTGGCCCAAACTCCACAAAACAAGCCAAATAACTATGCCCAAACTGTGGTAAGACCGTAAGGAAGAACTCAAAAGTGGTGGCTTGCAACATCTGTGATATGTTTGTTCACATAAAGTGTGGAGATATCCAACCCTTGTCATATGATAAAGCTGTAAAGTCTCAAAGTGACATTTTGCTTGTTTGCAATGTATTTGATGAAAAAAAGATTGTGGAGGCTGTTTTGTTAGACTTCAGTGCGGCTTTTGACATTATCGATCATAGTCTGTTGCTGGAAAAACGTATGTGTTATGGCTTTACACTCCATGCTATATTTTGGATAAAGAGTTACCTGTCTAACAGAACACAGAGGGTGTTCTTTAATGGAAGCCTCTCCAACAAAATCCAGGTAGAATCAGGAATTCCCCAGGGCAGCTGTCTAGGCCCCTTACTTTTTTCAATCTTTACTAACGACATGCCACTGGCTTTGAGTAAAGCCAGTGTGTCAATGTATGCGGATGACTCAACACTATACATGTCAGCTACTACAGCGACTGAAAAGACAGCAACACTTAACAAAGAGCTGCAGTTAGTTTCAGAATGGGTGGCAAGGAATAAGTTAGTCCTAAATATTTCAAAAACGAAAAGCATTGTATTTGGGACAAATCATTTACTATACCCTAAACCTCAAATACATCTTGTAATGAATAATGTGGAAATTGAGCAAGTTGTGGAGACTAAATTGCTTGGAGTAACCCTGGATTGTAAACTGTCATGGTCAAAACATATTGATACAACAGTAGCTAGGATGGGAAGAAGTCTGTCTATAATAAAGCGCTGCTCTGCATTCTTAACAACACTATCAACAAGGCAGGTCCTACAAGTCCTAGTTTTGTCGCACCTGGACTACTGTTCAGTCTTGTGGTCAGTTGCAGCACGGCTGGCCCTTGGATGTACACAGAGTGCTAACATTAATAATATGCATGTCAATCTCTCTTGGCTCAAAGTGGAGGAGAGATTGACTTCATCACTACTTGTATTTGTGAGAGGTATTGACATGTTGAATGAACCGAGCTGTCTGTTTGAACTACTGGCACACTGCTCGGACACCCATGCATACCCCACAAGACATGCCACCAGAGGTCTCTTCACAGTCCCCAAGTTAAGAACAGACTATGGGAGGCGCACAGTTCTACATAGAGCCATAACTACATGGAACTCATTCCACATCAAGTAACTCATGCCAGCAGTAAAATTAGATTTAAAAAACAGATAAAAATACACCTTATGTAACATTGGGGACTGTGAAGCAACACAAACATACACACATGCATACAAACCACGATAACATATGCACTATACACACATGTACACATGGATTTTGTTTTATAGATATGTGGTAGTAGAGTAGAGGCCTGAGGGCACACACTTAAGATGTTGTGAATTCTGTTTTGAAAAATGTATAACTGCCTTAATTTTGCTGGATCCCAGGAAGAGTAGCTGCTGCCTTGGCAGCAGCTAATGGGGATCCATAATAAATACAAAAACAAATACAAAGGTATGCTGTTTAAAACCTCTTAGATGTAAAGTCCCCTGTTTAGAAGACCTGCGTGGTTCTGGTACTGGTTCCGACCGTCATTTTCGCTTATAAATCAATCTGTGGATGTAAGGGTTGGTGTGAGGTGTGACCCAGGTGCGGTGCAGGATATACAGTAGGCAGTAGGCAGAGATGGTTAAACAAGGATCTTTACTGGTGGTCCCGAAGCCAGAATACAAAATAACGGACTTATCACGATAAAAGAAAGGCGGAGCTAATAAGTCTCCAAAAACCGTCTGACAGCCAAACTACGAAATACTACCTAAGACTGAAACAAATAACGAAACAGGGAGAACAATTCTCAAGTACCTGTTCATAGGTCTCCGATCAGACACTGAGTAGTACTGCTGGACATAGAGAAACTAGCAGAGAAAACTGAGCAAGGGAACACAGGGATGTGAGAGCATAAATACACAGGTGAACAGGTAGACACAGGTGACACCAATAAGATCATGACTAGTCCAGACTGTGAGTGAGGAGATGCCTAAGGTTTTCGGAGGATGACACCTAGTGGGTCGCTCCGGAACAGCGACCACCTCCTATAACATGTGGACACCATAGATTGAAATGGCTTGCATTGAGCAATAGCCCTGGTTCCCACGGACAGAGAGTATATTTTCTACGCCTGTGTGACATAATATGTGAAATCTGAAACCACTTGAAGCTGGGTTGTCCGTCCTACCATTTCATTTGCTCTTCCAAGTGTCGCTATGAACCGTACATCACAGTCACTAGCTGAGTTCGAATACTCATACTAACCGCACTAACCGTAATATTTGTGACATAAATTGAGTATGTAGTATACTTATTAGTCATAGTATGGATATAGTTAGTATGACAAAAGTTCCCAGATGATGTACTACATTCGGCAAAATATGAAGTATACAAGCAGTGGACACTATTTCCATGCTTTTGGGGCCCATAATGCAATTCTTCAGAAAATGGACGTGGCTTCACAACATTTTCAGATTTGAAGAAAATGGTGGAAAATATGCAGCCGAAGTCCGACAAGAGCAGATAGAAATTAATTACTTTAACTAATTATGACAAATGTTAAGAAAATGTTGAGCAATGTAATAAAGTAATGCCTTTTCAAATAATGTACATTACACGTTATGGTGTCTGGTAATTTGTTAGCTTCGCTAGCCTTAAGAACCGCATAGCATATCATTACAGCAGTTGTTTGTATGTACCGGTATGTTAGCTAGCCACTGTCCTAATGTTACTTGGCTACTAATACATAGAACTTGCCAGTATATATATATATATATATATATATATATATATATATATATATATATATATATATATATATATATATATATATATATATATATATATATATATATACAGTGCCCTCCACTATTATTGGCACCCCTGTTTAAGATGTGGTCGAGGACTTCCAAAAATTCTCTTTTTTTTTTAAACATAGAACCCAAATGCAAAAAAAGAGAAAAATCCAACCTTTTATTTAAGTACATTACTTTGGTGGTTAAAAAAAATTCACACATTTAGAAAAAAATAAACATGAAATCATGTGTCCCACAATTATTGGCACCCCTAACAATTCCGCTGAAAATTTTAATTGATTTTTAAAACAATATATTTTTCTGTAGTTGCTAAAGTTGGTCAGGGTATCTAGGAACTTTTAATTAGTAATTCATGACTTCCTGTTTCCCTGGGGTATAAATATGACGTGACACAGAGGCCTAATTCTCTTACCCATTTGTCAACATTGCAAAGACAAGAGAACACACCATTCAAGTAAGGCAGATTTGTGTCGACCTTCATAAGTCAGGCAATGGCTACAAGAAAATAGCCACTCGCCTTAACTTGCCCGTATCTACAGTCAGAGGAATCATTAAGAAGTTTAAAACAACTGGAACAGTGACAAACAAGGCTGGAAGAGGTCCCAAGTTTATCTTGCCACAACGCACAGTGAGGAGGATGGTAAGAGAAGTAAAAAAAAGTCGTAAGCTCATTGTCACAGAATTGCATCAAAGAGTGGCATCTTGGGGTCACAAAGTCTCCAAAACAACCATCAGACTCTCTCTACATGCCAACAAGCTGTTTGGGAGGCATGCAAGGAAAAAGCCTTTTCTCACTAACACTAACAAACGTAAACGTCTGGAGTTTGCTAAGCGGCACTGGGACTTCAACTGGGATTGTGTGCTTTGGTCAGATGAGACTAAGATTGAGCTTTTTGGCAACAAACACTCTAAGTGGGTCTGGCGTAAAACAAAAGATGAGTATGCCGAAAAGCACCTCATGCCCACCGTGAAGTATGGTGGAGGATCTGTGATGCTGTTGGCCTGTTTCTCTTCCAAAGGCCCTGGGAACCTTGTTAGGGTGCATGGCATTATGAACGCTTTGAACTACCAGGACATTTTAAATAAAAACCTGATGGCCTCTGCCAGAAAGCTGAAGATGGGTCGTCATTGGGTCTTTCAGCAGGATAATGATCCAAAACATGTGGCAAAATCTACACAAAAATGGTTCAGCAGTCACAAACTCAAGGTCCTCCCATGACCATCTCAGTCCCCAGACCTCAACCCAATCGAAAACCTGTGGGGCGAGCTAAAGAGGAGAGTGCATAAGAGAGGACCCAGGACACTGGATGATCTAGAAAGATTGTGCAAAGAAGAAGGGTCAAAGATCCCTCTCTCTGTGTTCTCCAATCTTGTGAAATGTTATAGGAAGAGATTAAGTGCTGTCTTGTTGGCAAAACGGGGTTGTACAAAGTATTAACATCAGGGGTGCCAATAATTGTGGGACACATGATTTCAAGTTTTTTTTCTTCTAAATGTGTGATATTTTTTTTTACACCAAAGTAATGTACTTCAATAAAAGGTTGGATTTTTCTCTTTTTTTGCATTTGGGTTCTATGTTGTTTAAAAAAAAAAGGAGAATTTTTGGAAGTCCTCGACCACATCTTAAACAGGGGTGCCAATAATTGTGGAGGGCACTGTATATATATATATACACAGTGGGGAGAACAAGTATTTGATACACTGCCGATTTTGCAGGTTTTCCTACTTACAAAGCATGTAGAGGTCTGTAATCCAGAAAATCACATTGTATGATTTTTAAGTAATTAATTTGCATTTTATTACATTACATAACTATTTGATCACCTACCAACCAGTAAGAATTCCGTCTCTCACAGACCTGTTAGTTTTTCTTTAAGAAGCCCTCCTGTTCTCCACTCATTACCTGTATTAACTGCACCTGTTTGAACTCGTTACCTGTATAAAAGACACCTGTCCACACACTCAATCAAACAGACTCCAACTTCTCCACAATGGCCAAGACCAGAGAGCTGTGTAAGGACATCAGGGATAAAATTGTAGACCTGCACAAGGCTGGGATGGGCTACAGGACAATAGGCAAGCAGCTTGGTGAGAAGGCAACAACTGTTGGCGCAATTATTAGAAAATGGAAGAAGTTCAAGATGACGGTCGATCAGCCCAGAACTACACGGCAGGACCTGGTCAATGACCTGAAGAGAGCTGGGACCACAGTCTCAAAGAAAACCATTAGTAACACACTACGCCGTCATGGATTAAAATCCTGCAGCGCACGCAAGGTCCTCATGCTCAAGCCAGCGCATGTCCAGGCCCGTCTGAAGTTTGCCAATGACCATCTGGATGATCCAGAGGAGGAATGGGAGAAGGTCATGTGGTCTGATGAGACAAAAATAGAGCTTTTTGGTCTAAACTCCACTCGCCGTGTTTGGAGGAAGAAGAAGGATGAGTACAACCCCAAGAACACCATCCCAACCGTGAAGCATGGAGGTGGAAACATCATTCTTTGGGGATGCTTTTCTGCAAAGGGGACAGAACGACTACACCGTATTGAGGGGAGGATGGATGGGGCCATGTATCGCAAGATCTTGGCCAACAACCTCCTTCCCTCAGTAAGAGCATTGAAGATGGGTCGTGGCTGGGTCTTCCAGTATGACAACAACCCGAAACACACAGCCAGGGCAACTAAGGAGTGGCTCCGTAAGAAGCATCTCAAGGTCCTGGAGTGGCCTAGCCAGTCTCCAGACCCGAACCCAATAGAACATCTTTGGAGGGAGCCGAAAGTCCGTATTGCCCAGCGACAGCCCCGAAACCTGAAGGATCTGGAGAAGGTCTGTATGGAGGAGTGGGCCAAAATCCCTGCTGCAGTGTGTGCAAACCTGGTCAAGACCTACAGGAAACGTATGATCTCTGTAATTGCAAACAAAGGTTTCTGTACCAAATATTAAGTTCTGCTTTTCTGATGTATCAAATACTTATGTCATGCAATAAAATGCAAATTCATTACTTAAAAATCATACAATGTGAATTTCTGGATTTTTGTTTTAGATTCCGTCTCTCACAGTTGAAGTGTACCTATGATAAAAATTACAGACCTCTACATGCTTTGTAAGTAGGAAAACCTGCAAAATCGGCAGTGTATCAAATACTTGTTCTCCCCACTGTATATATATATATATATATATATATATATATATATATATTATTTTTTTTCTATGGGGGGTAGATCAGCTTAATATTGCAGATAGATTGTAACTTCCATCAATGTAATTGTCTGCATCACTTCCAATCCCCCATGTTTTTTATATATATACTCCCCTTTATTCCTTTTCAACCCCACCATCCTTTCCCTACTTGGGGTAAATTAGTGAACAACAATGCCCTCTACTTCCAGCCTATACTTACTATCTACACCTTATGGACACAGTCAATTTTACAATAATTCAATTTTATTTGTTTTTGCTCCTGAACTTCTTCTACTCTCAACCTCTCCGATCATTTTCATGATGTCCATCCGGTTTGCTTCTACAGTGGGGAAAAAAAGTATTTAGTCAGCCACCAATTGTGCAAGTTCTCCCACTTAAAAAGATGAGAGAGGCCTGTAATTTTCATCATAGGTACACGTCAACTATGACAGACAAATTGAGGGAAAAAAATCCAGAAAATCACATTGTAGGATTTTTTATGAATTTATTTGCAAATTATGGTGGAAAATAAGTATTTGGTCACCTACAAACAAGCAAGATTTCTGGCTCTCACAGACCTGTAACTTATTTAAGAGGCTCCTCTGTCCTCCACTCGTTACCTGTATTAATGGCACCTGTTTGAACTTGTTATCAGTATAAAAGACACCTGTCCACAACCTCAAACAGTCACACTCCAAACTCCACTATGGCCAAGACCAAAGAGCTGTCAAAGGACACCAGAAACAAAATTGTAGACCTGCACCAGGCTGGGAAGACTGAATCTGCAATAGGTAAGCAGCTTGGTTTGAAGAAATCAACTGTGGGAGCAATTATTAGGAAATGGAAGACATACAAGACCACTGATAATCTCCCTCGATCTGGGGCTCCACGCAAGATCTCACCCCGTGGGGTCAAAATGATCACAAGAACGGTGAGCAAAAATCCCAGAACCACACGGGGAGACCTAGTGAATGACCTGCAGAGAGCTGGGACCAAAGTAACAAAGCCTACCATCAGTAACACACTACGCCGCCAGGGACTCAAATCCTGCAGTGCCAGACGTGTCCCCCTGCTTAAGCCAGTACATTTCTAGACCCGTCTGAAGTTTGCTAGAGTGCATTTGGATGATCCAGAAGAGGATTGGGAGAATGTCATATGGTCAGATGAAACCAAAATATATATTTTTGGTAAAAACTCAACTCGTCGTGTTTGGAGGACAAAGAATGCTGAGTTGCATCCAAAGAACACCATACCTACTGTGAAGCATGGGGGTGGAAACATCATGCTTTGGGGCTGTTTTTCTGCAAAGGGACCAGGACGACTGATCTGTGTAAAGGAAAGAATGAATGGTGCCATGTATCGTGAGATTTTGAGTGAAAACCTCCTTCCATCAGCAAGGGCATTGAAGATGAAACATGGCTGGGTCTTTCAGCATGACAATGATCCCAAACACACCGCCCGGGCAACGAAGGAGTGGCTTCGTAAGAAGCATTTCAAGGTCCTGGAGTGGCCTAGCCAGTCTCCAGATCTCAACCCCATAGAAAATCTTTGGAGGGAGTTGAAAGTCCGTGTTGCCCAGCGACAGCCCCAAAACATCACTGCTCTAGAGGAGATCTGCATGGAGGAATTGGCCAAAATACCAGCAACAGTGTGTGAAAACCTTGTGAACACTTACAGAAAACGTTTGACCTGTGTCATTGCCAACAAAGGGTATATAACAAAGTATTGAGAAACTTTTGTTATTGACCAAATACTTATTTTCCACCATAATTTGCAAATAAATTCATTAAAAATCCTACAATGTGATTTTCTGGAGAAAAAAAATCTCATTTTGTCTGTCATAGTTGACGTGTACCTATGATGAAAATTACAGGCCTCTCTCATCTTTTTAAGTGGGAGAACTTGCACAATTGGTGGCTGACTAAATAAATTTTTTCCCCACTGTATATGCCATATCTTTCTAACTGTGCTCTTTCCCAAAAGCTCCCAACATACAACCTATATACTTATTATGGACACTGTATGCATACATTATTAGTTATCTTGTTATTATTTGTTGTTATTTGTTATTAGTCCCATCCTTCAACTCCATTCAATACCTCCCATCTATCTCTTAACACCATCCATATTGGATTTCTATTTGCCATATATATTTCAAACGTACTGTGATGTTTTACAAAAGTTCTGAACCTTTCTATTCTCATTGCTTCTACAGATTGTGAATTAAAAAGAAACATTTTTGCTAAAAGTATGATTATGTTATTGCTCGATTGACTATGACTTTTCAGATCACCCAGTAATGCTATCTGCAAGGTTAGCTCCAGGTAAATATTGCAATCCTTTAGCCATTCCTGGACCTGTGTCCAAAAACAAGCTACAAATGGACAGAACCAAAACAAATGATCCAATGATTCTGTCTCCTCACACCAAAATATGCAGAGCTGGGAAGATTGTATCCCCCATATAAATAACATTCTATTGGTAGCAAGAATTGTATATAATAATTTAAATTGAAAGATTCTAATTTTTGAATCCGGTGTCGTTTTGCGTGTCAGTTCATAAACACTATGCCATGGGATCGGTACGTCAAAAAATCTCTTCCCAACTATTTTGCAATCTATATGGGACGGCTGTCAATCCTTTGGTCCTTAAGTGAAACTGATATACTTTTTTATTTATCACAGTTTTCCTTAACCAATTATGTTCTTTAATGCAAGGCCGACAGACAAGTTCCTTACTTTCTCCCCCTTCCACTTTCCTCTTCCTTTTTTGCGGTAAGGCTGCAATTATTTTGTTGTAATTTTGGGTAGAGCAGACATTTCCATATGTTTTTGTTAGCTGCATGTGCGACATAACTCCACCAGTCCTACCGATGATATCATTTGCGAAGATTATACCTTTTTTAAACATTCTGTCAAAAAATAAAGGTTTTTTGTCAATTAGTATATTTGAATTTAACCACAATATTTGTTGCATTATTTGTTCTGTCGTTTCTGGAGGATTAAATTGAAATTGCAACCAACTTTCTATGGCTTGTTTTAGAAATAGTGATATTTGGAAGATGATTTCCTTTTCAAATAACTGAAAATGAGTGGTTGTAATCTGAATAAAGGGAAAAAGGCCATTCTTGAACATTGGGTGAGACAATCTTACTAATTTGCTTGAGAACCAGTTCGGATTTAAGTATAACTTTTGTATGACTGAAGCTTTTAGTGATAGGTCTAATGCTTTAATATTTAATCATTTCTGTCCTCCGAATTCATATTCATTATATAAATAGGCCCTTTTAATTTTGTCTGGCTTGCCGTTCCAAATAAAATTGAATATTTTTTTCTCATATAATTAAAAAAACTGTTCGCTAGGCGTAGGCAAGACCATAAGCAAATAGGTAAACTGGGATAATACTAAAGAGTTAATCAGGGTGATTTTTCCACAAATTGACAGGTATTTACCTTTCCATGGTAGCAAGATCTTGTCTATTTTTGCTAACTTTCTATTAAAATTTATTGAAGTGAGATCATTTATTTCCTTTGGGATATGTATTCTGAGTATATCCACATCACCATCAGACCATTTTATTGGTAAACTACATGGTAATGTAAAAATTCCAATACGTAATATAGTACATTTGTCATAATTTGGTTGTAATCCAGAGAGGTTAGAAAATGTATCTAGATCCTCTAAGAGGCTGTGGAGGGATTCTAGTTGTGGATTTAAAAGAAAACATGAATCATCAGCGTACAATGACACCTTTGTTTTTAAGCCCTGGATTTCTAATCCTCTGATATTATTATAGGATCTGATTTTAATAGCTAACATCTCGATGGCCACAATAAATAGATATGCCAATAGTGGACAACCTTGTTTCACTCCTCTTGACAGTTTAAAACTTTCGGAGAAATAGCCATTATTTACTATTTTACACCTAGCGTTACTATACATGATTTTGACCCATTTTATAAGAGATTGTCCAAAATTGAAATGCTCCAGGCATTTATATATAAACCCCAGTCGTTCTTTATCAAATGCCTTTTCGAAGTCTGCTATGAATAGCAGGCCTGGTTTCCCATATTTTCCATAGTGTTCTATTGTTTCCAATACTTGCCTTATATTATCTCCAATGTATCCGGCGAGTTGAGTTGATGCCCTTTGACAGTCACGTGACTTCCGTCTCGCTTCCGCATTGTCTCCGTGCTGCTCTGCTGTTTGTTGCTACTTGGCTACCTGCCAAACTATTCACGTTTTACTTTTAATAAACGTTTAATCAATCTCTGTGTTCAACAAATTTACCAACTTTTTAGTTTTGTCCTCACTCATCTTTTTTCGTTAAACTTTTTCACCCCGGACGTTTATCCCGAGACAGAAGAGTCATTTTCCTGTGCGTTTTAGCTGCCAACTTTACGTTATTTTCCTTTTTTCCATCGCAACTTTTTTCCCTTATTCAACTTTTTCACTCCGGACGCTTTATCTGGACATGGTTCATCAACATCTTCAACAGCCGAAGCTAAGTAGTAACATTAACATGATGTCTTCTAATTGCAGTCGCTGTACTCATAATATACAGGAGAATTCTCGCCTTACGGCGAGAATAGCTGTGCTACAAGCCCAGCTTCAGACGCAATCGTTAGGCAAGGGTAATATCAGTGTAGGAAAGGAAGAAACAGCGTCTGTGCCACCAGTAAGTACAGACAGTAACGTTAGTATAAATCCCCCCGCACAGTCCCCGCAGCCGGACAACTTTCTCATGGCTTCTGGAGGGAAATACTGTTGGAATGCTCAACCGGTGTCGCTCATTCAGCCGACAGAAACCTTCAACCGGTTTTCCCCATTATGTAGCGAGTCGGAGTCTGAGTCTGAGTCTTCTCTAGTCTCTACTCCTCCCGTTACGGGGTCTGAGACTCCGAAGGCTCCCACCATTAGCTCTGACAAATTGAAAACCCTAGTCATTGGCGACTCCATTACCCGCAGTATTAGACTTAAAACGAATCACCCAGCGATCATACACTGTTTACCAGGGGGCAGGGCTACCGACGTTAAGGCTAATCTAAAGATGGTGCTGGCTAAAGCTAAAACTGGCGAGTGTAGAGAGTATAGAGATATTGTTATCCACGTCGGCACCAACGATGTTAGGATGAAACAGTCAGAGGTCACCAAGTGCAACATAGCTTCAGCGTGTAAATCAGCTAGAAAGATGTGTCGGCATCGAGTAATTGTCTCTGGCCCCCTCCCAGTTAGGGGAAGTGACGAGCTCTACAGCAGAGTCTCAGCACTTAATCGCTGGTTGAAAACTGTTTTCTGCCCCTCCCAAAAGATAACATTTGTGGATAATTGGCCCTCTTTCTGGGACTCACCCACAAACAGGACCAAGCCTGACCTGCTGAGGAGTGACGGACTCCATCCTAGCTGGAGGGGTGCTCTCCTCTTATCTACCAACATAGATAGGGCTCTAACTCCTCTAGCCCCACAGTGAAATAGGGTGCAGGCCAGGCAGCAGGCTGTTAGCCAACCTGCCAGCTTAGTGGAGTCTGCCAATAGCACAGTCAGTGTAGTCAGCTCAGCCATACCCATTGAGACTGTGTCTGTGCCTCGACCTAGGTTGGGCAAAACTAAACATGGCGGTGTTCACCCTAGCAATCTTATTAGGATAAAGACCTCCTCCATTCCTGCCATTATTGAAAGAGATCGTGATACCTCACATCTCAAAATAGGGTTACTTAATGTTAGATCCCTCACTTCAAAGGCAGTCATAGTCAATGAACTAATCACTGATCATAATCTTGATGTGATTGGCCTGACTGAAACATGGCTTAAGCCTGATGAATTTGCTGTGTTAAATGAGGCCTCACCTCCTGGTTACACTAGTGACCATATTCCCCGTGCATCCCGCAAAGGCGGAGGTGTTGCTAACATTTACGATAGCAAATTTCAATTTACAAAAAAAAATATGGCGTTTTCATCTTTTGAGCTTCTAGTCATGAAATCTATGCAGCCTACTCAATCACTTTTTATAGCTACTGTTTACAGGCCTCCTGGGCCATATACAGCGTTCCTCTCTGAGTTTCCTGAATTCCTATCAGACCTTGTAGTCATAGCAGATCATATTCTAATTTTTGGTGATTTTAATATTCACATGGAGAAGTCCACAGACCCACTCCAAAAGTCTTTCGGCGCCATTATCGACTCAGTGGGTTTTGTCCAACATGTCTCTGGACCTACTCACTGCCACAGTCATACTCTGGACCTAGTTTTGTCCCATGGAATAAATGTTGTAGATCTTAATGTTTTTCCACAAAATCCTGGACTATCGGACCACCATTTTATTACGTTTGCAATCGCAACAAATAATCTGCTCAGACCCCAACCAAGGAGCATCAAAAGTCGTGCTATAAATTCTCAGACAACACAAAAATTCATTGATGCCCTTCCAGACTCCTTCTGCCTACCCAAGGACGTCAGAGGACAAAAATCAGTTAACCACTTAACTGAGGAACTCAATTTAACCTTGCGCAATACCCTAGATGCAGTTGCACCCCTAAAAACGAAAAACATTTGTCATAAGAAACTAGCTCCCTGGTATACAGAAAATACCCGAGCTTTGAAGCAAGCTTCCAGGAAATTGGAACGGAAATGGCGCCACACCAAACTGGAAGTCTTCCGACTAGCTTGGAAAGACAGTACCGTGCAGTACCGAAGAGCCCTCACTGCTGCTCGATCATCCTACTTTTCCAACTTAATCGAGGAAAATAAGAACAATCCAAAATTTCTTTTTGATACTGTTGCAAAGCTAACTAAAAAGCAGCATTCCCCAAGAGAGGATGGCTTTCACTTCAGCAGTGATAAATTCATGAACTTCTTTGAGGAAAAGATCATGACCATTAGAAAGCAAATTACGGACTCCTCTTTGAATCTGCGTATTCCTCCAGGGCTTAGCTGTCCTGGATCTGCACAGCTCTGCGAGGGCCTGGGATCGGGAGAGACACTTAAGTGTTTTAGTACTATATCTCTTGACACAATGATGAAAATAATCATGGCCTCTAAACCTTCAAGCTGCATACTGGATCCTATTCCTACTAAACTGCTGAAGGAGCTGCTTCCTGTGCTTGGCCCTCCTATGTTGAACATAATAAACAGCTCTCTATCCACCGGATGTGTACCAAACTCACTAAAAGTGGCAGTGATAAAGCCTCTCTTGAAAAAGCCAAACCTTGACCCGGAAAATATAAAAAACTATCGGCCTATATCGAATCTTCCATTCCTCTCAAAAATTTTAGAAAAAGCTGTTGCGCAGCAACTCACTGCCTTTCTGAAGACAAACAATGTATACGAAATGCTTCAGTCTGGTTTTAGACCCCATCATAGCACTGAGACTGCACTTGTGAAGGTGGTAAATGACCTTTTAATGGCGTCAGACCGAGGCTCTGCATCTGTCCTCGTGCTACTAGACCTTAGTGCTGCCTTTGACACCATCGATCACCACATTCTTTTGGAGAGACTGGAAACCCAAATTGGTCTACACGGACAAGTTCTGGCCTGGTTTAGATCCTACCTGTCGGAAAGATATCAGTTTGTCTCTGTGAATGTTCTGTCCTCCGACAAATCAACTGTACATTTCGGTGTTCCTCAAGGTTCCGTTTTAGGACCACTATTGTTTTCACTATATATTTTACCTCTTGGGGATGTTATTCGAAAACATAATGTTAACTTTCACTGCTATTCGGATGACACACAGCTGTACATTTCAATGAAGCATGGTGAAGCCCCAAAATTGCCCTCGCTAGAAGCCTGTGTTTCAGACATAAGGAAGTGGATGGCTGAAAACTTTTTACTTTTAAACTCGGACAAAACAGAGATGCTTGTTCTAGGTCCCAAGAAACAAAGAGATCTTCTGTTAAATCTGACAATTCATCTTGATGGTTGTAAAGTCGTCTCAAATAAAACTGTGAAGGACCTAGGCGTTACTCTTGACCCTGATCTCTCTTTTGACGAACATATCAAGACTGTTTCAAGGACAGCTTTTTTCCATCTACGTAACATTGCAAAAATCAGAAATTTTCTGTCCAAAAATGATGCAGAAAAATTAATCCATGCATTTGTTACTTCTAGGTTAGACTACTGCAATGCTCTATTTTCCGGCTACCCGGATAAAGCACTAAATAAACTTCAGTTAGTGCTAAATACGGCTGCTAGAATCCTGACTAGAACCAAGAAATTTGATCATATTACTCCAGTGCTAGCTTCCCTACACTGGCTTCCTGTTAAGGCAAGGGCTGATTTCAAGGTTTTACTGTTAACCTATAAAGCGTTACATGGGCTTGCTCCTACCTATCTTTCCGAGTTGGTCCTGCCGTACATACCAATACGTACGCTACGGTCACAAGACGCAGGCCTCCTAATTGTCCCTAGAATTTCTAAGCAAACAGCGGGAGGCAGGGCTTTCTCCTATAGATCTCCATTTTTATGGAACAGTCTGCCTACCCATGTGAGAGACGCAGACTCGGTCTCAACCTTTAAGTCTTTACTGAAGACTTATCTCTTCAGTAGGTCATATGATTGAGTGTAGTCTGGCCCAGGAGTGTGAAGGTGAACGGAAAGGCTGGAGCAACGAACAGCCCTTGCTGTCTCTGCCAGGCCGGTTCCCCTCTCCACTGGGGTTCTCTGCCTCTAACCCTGTTGCAGGGGCTGAGTCACTGGCTTGCTGGTGCTCTTTCATGCCGTCCCTGGGAGGGGTGCGTCACTTGAGTGGGTTGAGTTACTGACGTGATCTTCCTGTCTGGGTTGGCGCCCCCCTCTTGGTTTGTGCTGTGGTGGAGACCTCTGTGGGCTATACTCGGCCTTGTCTCAGGATTGTAAGTTGGTGGTTGGGGATATCCCTCTAGTGGTGCGGGGGCTGTGCTTTGGCGGAGTGGGTGGGGTTATATCCTTCCTGTTTGGCCCTGTCCGGGGGTTTCTTCGGATGGGGCCACAGTGTCTCCGGACCGCTCCTGTCTCAGCCTCCAGTATTTATGCTGCAGTAGTTTATGTGTCGGGGGGCTGGGGTTAGTTGGTTATACCTGGAGTACTTCTCCTGTCTTATCCAGTGTCCTGTGTGAATTTAAGTATGCTCTCTCTAATTCTCTCGTTCTCTCTTTCTCTCTGAGAACCTGAGCCCTAGGACCATACGTCAGGACTACCGGGCATGATGACACCTTGCTGTCCCCAGTCCGCCTGGCCTTGCTGCTATTCCAGTTTCAACTGTTCTGCCTGCGGCTACGAAACCCCTACCTGTCCCAGACCTGCTGTTTTCAACTCTTAATGATCGGCTATGAAAAGCCAACTGAGAGACCTGAGCCCTAGGACCATACGTCGGGACTACCGGCCGTGGTGACTCCTTGCTGTCCCCAGTCCGCCTGGCCTTGCTGCTATTCCAGTTTAAACTGTTCTGCCTGCGGTTATGGAACCCCTACCTGTCCCAGACCTGCTGTTTTAAACTCTTAATGATCGGCTATGAAAAGCCAACTGAGATTTATTCCTGATTATTATTTGACCATGCTTGTCACTTATGAACATTTTTGAACATCTTGGCATGGTTCTGTTATAATCTCCACCCGTCACAGCCAGAAGAGGACTGGCCACCCCTCATAGCCTGGTTCCTCTCTAGGTTTCTTCCTAGGTTTTGCCTTTCTAGGGAGTTTTTCCTAGCCACCGTGCTTCTACACCTGCATTACTAGCTGTTTGGGGTTTTAGGCTGGGTTTCTGTACAGCACTTCGAGATATTAGCTGATGTAAGAAGGGCTATATAAAATAAAATTGATTGATTGATCTTCCGTGTAAAAAACCTGTCTGATTAGAAGGAATAATATCCGACAATACCTTTTTAATTCTATGCGCTATACATTTTGCTAGAATTTTTGCATCACAACACTGAAGTGTAAGGGGCCTCCAATTTTTTAAATGGACTGGATCTTTATATTTTCCACTTGTATCCTGTTTCAGTAATAAAGAGATCAGACCTTCTTCTTGAGTGTCAGATAATCTACCATTTACATAGGAGTGATTAAAACATGCTAATAACCAACCTCTTAGTATATCAAAAAAGGTTTGTTATACCTCGACTGGTATGCCATCCAACCCTGGAGTTTTCCCGGACTTAAAGTCTTTAATTGCATCCAGAAGTTCCTCCTATGTAATTTCACCTTCACATGAGTCTTTCTGTATGGCTGTTAATTTTACATTATCAATAGAAAAAAATTCTCTACAATTAGCTTCAGTTAGAGGAGATGGAGGCGACTGAAAAGAAAACATATGCTTAAAGTACTTTGTTTCCTCCTTCAAAATATCATTTGGTGAATCATAGGTGACTCCATCAATTGTAACCAGTTTCATTAAGTTCTTTTTGGTAGCATTCCTATGTTGAAGATTAATAAAGAATTTTGTGAATTTTTCACCATATTCCATCCAGTTTGCTTTATTTTTATAATATATTACACTTGATCTTTCTTGAATAAGTTTCTCCATTTCTTTTTGTTTTTCCTCTAATTTATTCTGAGCCTCTATGTTACAGTTTTTATTGCCATCTATCTGTTCTGTTAGACTTTCTATTTCCTTTGTTAGTATAAACTCTTTTGACCTAACTTGCTTTTGTTTTCGAGATGAGTACTGAATTGCATGGCCTCTAAAGGCACATTTAAAGGTGTCCCATACAATGTGGATTTGCTGTACCAATGTTATGTCGGAAAAAGTCAGTTATAAATTCATTTGTTCTAATTATAAATAAATTATCATCCAATAGGCTCTGATAACATTTCCAATATCCTCGCCCACGTGGAAATTCAGTAAGAGTAATGTATATGCCAATTATATGATGGTCCGACCGCATTCTGTCCCCTATTAACACTTTTTAAACTTTTGGTGCCAACGAGAATGAGATAAGAAAGAAGTCAATACGACTAGCTTGATTGAGTCTCCACCATGTATATCTCACTAGATCAGTATATTTAAGCCTCCATATATCTACTAGTTCTAATGTATCCATGACATTCACAATTTCCTTAAGAGCATGTGGGTGATTGTTTGTGGTGTGATTTCCTTTACGGTCGATTGACCTCCACAATCCACCATAAAATCAGATACTCAACGGCTGTTATATCCCAGAGCCCAACTCAAGAAAGGACCTGATTTACGAGTGCACATACAGTTAAAGCTGATTGAGAAAGCATGCAGATTGAGCAGAAATTGACAACAATATGAGATTTGATTAATCTACTTAATCTATGTCAAGACCTAGGTGATGGAGATCAGATCCACCCTCTTCACCTGAGACACAAACACTCTGATCCCCTGTTGTAACCATTTTCCCAAGCACCTCCGTACAGTCAGACCTTTGATTATTTTGAACCACCTGGGCCACAATGATAAACCCCCTCTCTGATTGTCCGAGTGTGACCCCCTCCCCATGGGTTACTGCAGCCAGTGTTGCCAGCACTACCACTACCTGGGTGGGGGTACCCCACCGGAATCCACACCGGCTAGGTAAAAGGTCGTCAAGGTTCTCATTAGCAGCTTTGAGAATTTCCTTGTATATAATGCTCTCCCATCAGGGGGCTCTGGCTTTGTAGGACCAACCCTGCCAGGCAGGCTCAGAATCTTGAGGGGGCGATGCTGCTCAAGTAGGTCTCTGACCGCATTTAGTTCTCAGTTTAGGCTGCATACTCAGATCCATAAAAGAGATGGGAACTTCTCTTTGGTGTATGGGTCGCTCAGGTGGGTGTCCAGGATATAGGGTTAGGGATCTTTCCATCATGATAGGACAATAAAAAATTAGATTAGATGTATACTATATTTAAAAATGTATATCCCTCATCTACACAGAATTGAAAGCTCTCTCTCACTACCCCTGCTCATAGACCCCCGTCGGCTCTGGGATATGCAACCATTTCCCCTCTCACTCACTTAACGCCACACCTTTTCAAACACAAAAATGCACTCCACATGGTTGACTGCGGAAGAAATGGGCCGAGCGTGCAAACGCACCCGCATCCACACCTGCCAAAAGGGGGAAAGGACGCCAGAGAGAACACAGGACCAACCACAACAACCATCCGCCAAAACAACAACCGCCCGCCAAAAAAGCTATGTTCTAATTATTTGTATTTAAAGATGTATTATTCTGCTTGTTATCTTTTCTTGTTATATCGTTTTATCCTTTTATAAAATACTATACTTACTATAAATGTTCTTTAATATTACAATTCCTATCATTGCTAGTATTGGGTGCTCCATTATTCGACTCCTCTATTAGAACTTTTGGTTGTCGATATACAGTTTATCCACCACGAGTGCAACACGTTTCCCTTTTAATCTGTTTTCCTTGAAGATTGGATACAGAACTTGCCAGTATATTAACTATATGCTATCTAACTAACTATCCAATGTTTATTGACATGATTATTCACATCATTCTTAGCTTAGCTAAGTGGTATAGTCGTTGTGCATTCTCAATGGACATTGTCCTCTGTAGCTCAATTGGTAGAGCATGGCGCTTGAAACGCCAGGGTAGTGGGTTTCGATCCCCGGGACCACCCATACGTAAAAATGTATGCACACATGACTGTAAGTCGCTTTGGATAAAAGCGTCTGCTAAATGGCATATTATTATTATTGTAAATGAAGTCGTAAGATATCTAGCTAGTCATTTGTTAGCTATGCTAACAAGCTAGAAAGAAGTTGCATAGCAACAGCATCATCTTCCGGTAGACAGGCGAAGCGCTAGCACACTCAACTGAAAGGATGCCGTTTGTTTACAGTATACTAAAATTAACTAATAGTATGTAGTATACAGTGCATTCGGAAAGTATTCAAACCCCTTCCCTTTTTCCACATTTTGTTATATTACAGCCTTATTCTAAAATGGATTTAAAAAATACAATATTCATCAATCTACACACAATACCCCAAAAAGACGAAGCAACAGCAGGTTTTTAGAAATGTTAGCAAATATGTAAAAAAAATTAAAACATAACTACCTTATTTACATAACTATTCAGACTCTTTGATTTGAGACTGTCACGACTTCCTCCGAGGCTGCCTCCTCTCCTTGTTCGGGCAGGCTTCGGCGTTCGTCGTCACCGGCCTTCTAGCCACTGCCGCTCCTCATCTCATCATTCCATTTGTTTTGTCTTGTTTATTACACACACCTGGTTCATATCCCCTCATCAGTACCTGTATAAGTGTTCCCTCTGCCCCCTTGTCTTTGTGTGTGATTGTATATTGTGAGATTAGTGAAGCTCGGTGGAGCTCCTTGTAGTTTGTATCACTGGGTTATTTTTCCTGTGTGCCTTCTTGGTTTCAGTGCGCCTGTTTTGCGCACTGAACTGTATTGACACTTTATTGCGTAACTCTGTATACCAGAATAAATCCTGTTATTCTGTGATTTACCCTCCTGCGCCTGACTCCTTCAAATCACCACATCAAAGAGACTCGAAATTGAGCTCAGGTGAATCCTGTTTCCATTGATCATCCTTGAGATGTTTCTACAACTTGATTGGAGTCCACCTGTGGTAAATTCAATTGATTGGACAATGTTTGGAAAGGCACACACCTGTCTGTATAAGGTCCCACAGTTGACAGTGCATGTCAGAGCAAAAACCAAGCCATGAGGTCGAAGGAATTGCCCGTAGAGCTCAGAGACAGGATTATGTCACAAAATGTCCGCCTTAACTCTTCCCCCAGCCTCCCCAATCACAGCCCTTACCCCCAGCCCTGTCCTTTGTACACACTAACCAAAACTCAGCCTTTACTCCCAGCACCCTAACTCTACCCCCAGTCAGACTACACCAAGCCCTTACCCCCAGCCTTATCCCAGTCCCCTAATTATCTCCCACACCCCTAATTCAGACCCAGCCCAGCCCCCTCACTCTAACCCAAATGGGCAGGCAGTGCAAGCGGGCTCTGTGCGTCATTCCAGATCAAACTGTTGGTTTTCAATGTGTGTTCAATACAGGGAGGTGTGTGTGTTGAATTTGCTGAATTGGATGTGTGTTAAGCCTACTGGTATGGGACAGCATGTGTAACTGTCTGATTTGTAAATTCACAACATTGACCAACAGGTGGCAATGATACTCTCTTCTCTGACAGGAAGTTATCATCAGTCAGCTACAGTCTTTTAGTTAGCAGGGGATGGAAAAGCATTGGGACTATTTCTGTCATGGAATCTATTTCACTCATGGACTCATGTGAATGGGTCCAAAGAGATAAGAGAAGCTAATATTGATACGCACTGTTAAATCTTTACAGCTCAGGATAATATGACTATAATTAAAGACCATCACTACCATCTGCTGGCTGGATCTGTCTTCTGATTTGAATTGAAACAGTTTTAGAATTTAGAGATGATTAACTAAAATATGGTTGAGATAAGATCATAAAAGAGGGCACCATGCTGTATGATAGCATAATCCCTCTAATGGTCGTCACTAGTTAACAAAGTCACAAACCCTGCCCATTTTTACATTTTAGTCATTTTAGCAGACGCTCTCATCCAGAGAAATTTAAAATATTGAGTGCATACATTTTCATACTTTTTTAGTACTGGTCCCCCGTGCGAATCGAACCCACAACCCTGCTGTTGCAAGCGCCATGCTCTACCAACTGAGCACATGGGACCACAATTAATAGTCTTAAAATCTGATTTTAAACCTATCCCTAACCCACACTGCTAACATTATGCAACCTTAAACTTAAATTAAGACCAGAAATGTACATTTTTGTTTTCATGAAATGTTACGACAGGCCTATAGACAATTCTGACTTTGTGGCTGTGTTATCTAACAAGCAGAGAAGCAAGGGGGGAGGAGTTTAGTCCCAAGTGCCTGTGCAAAGGTGAAATTGACATTTCTGTCTCAGTATAGGCCTGAGGTGAAAATTGTTCTGTAAAAACGTGTAGATATGCATATATAGGGAATATTAGAGTATGGTTATGGATTTAAAGAAACTATTTTTAATCTGAAGTGGAGGACGTGAAGACCAGTAAAGGTAAGAGGAGATCTCAGTATATATCACTTTCCAAACTAAACACAACATTCCTGTTTTTAAACAACGAGGACTGGAGAAAGAGGAAGTGATGTTTCTATCTGTGTGATTGAGAAAATGAGAGAATCTGATGAATAGATGGTGGTAATGATGTGAATATGAATGTTTTCTCTTTTTATTGCAGGGAAAATGGCAGAGTCCAGAGTTCATAGTAAGTCACCATATTCGAATTCATTATGAGCTTTTCTTTCACATATCAAGGACAACAGTACTAAACCAACTATTGAAAATGAAATGTGTTTGTGGTTTTATTTCTCTTTATGTGTAAATGTTTGTCACTGGATGAAATGTGTTAGGAACATGAGGAGTTGTAGCTGAGTTTGTGTCTGTGAGAAACAGCTCTACTGCTCCACAGTGACCTCTCCCTCCAAACGTCTCCTTTCATTATAAAAACCATTTAATCCAATCAGTCACAATACAGAAGAAAAAAAAAACGTTTGTACTTTACATGCTCTAGAGAAGTTAAAGTTGTTCTTATCAACAAATAAATCAAATTATTAACCCAGAGCGATTTACAGTAGCAATTAGGATTAAGTGTCTTGACTTGCTCAAGGGAACATCAACAGATTTGTTACCTAGTTGGCTCAGGGATTCAAACCAGTGACTGTTCGGTTACTGTCCCAACGCTCTTAACCGCTAGGCTACCTGCCACACATTTCTGACCAATGGGAAAATACAGTGTCTCTAATTTATTCTATATATTTAATCATGGCAGATTATTTACTTTTTCAGTAGATTCAAGTTGAGTTGGGTTATGGATATACTTGATCAAAATGATGTTACAGATGATTTTACCATTATCCATTAGCCTTTACTAATGTTTAAATCAGTGATTTTTACTGTAAAACATCATATTTTCTTATTTCAGGGGGAATTGGCCATGTATATACCCATTAACTGAATTAGTATAATAATTTAACTGATATTTAATGTCAATAGGTTTGTTTAGTGTCTCTTGCACTGGGGTAGACCTGTTCTATATGAGTATGCCCATGGATTTACCTGGTTTATATGAGTCATAGGGTGTAGGGATACACAAGGCTCATACAGGTAATGGGTCTGGATGGGTGTCTATTGCCCATTCAAATCCTATCTGGCAACAACTTTTGTGGTAGGAAAAAGTGAATGGGGCTGGGGCACATGTGTTATACCACTGTACTATGAGTTTATCTATGAAATGATTTGTGTATACAGGTCAGAGGTCACAGGACTAACATATGCAAATAACAGGGTTGGGGTGTGCAGCGAATAGCTGGATATAGGTTACTGTTGGTGACTTGGGGAATACAGGCCTAAGGAAAGTGGGTAACAGGGGTGAGATTGGCAAGTAACAGGGATGAGGTGTATTGGCAAAGGAACTGTGGTATTGAGTAACAAGTAGGGCACTTAGGGCCATAATATGGGTGTATCGGTACTTCATTGTATACATTTGAGGGTATTGTCATGTAGGTGTTGGGGTTAGGGCATGGGGGTAACAGGGCTGGGGTGTGTGGGTCATTGAGTTTAAGTGTGTGGGTAAGTGGGCTTAGGTTTATAGATATTGAGGCTGAAGAATAGGGGTAAATATCTGTACATTTTTATTATAAGCAGAGCACTGTATGTCACAATTTTGTACATACTTTTCAATGAATGAAAAAATAAGCAAAATGGATTACATGTTAGGGTTAGTAGTAGCATAAGATTTGTATAGTGGCATGTCTGGGAAAGATTTGGGAACAAATGGGATAATATCATTCCAGATAGTAGCATTCACATTCTTCTATGACATATATATACTTTCCTTCAAATGAATATGTTGTATTTTAGAATTGACATGGTCCTGGTTGTTGTATGTCTATTGTAGTTTTTAATTCCGCTGTGTTTATAAATGTACTGAGAGTATTTTGTTTTCCTGACACAGATGGTCATTAAACCAGAAATGTTCTCTCTTTCTGAACAGCTCAGTTTAAACTCACCTCAGAAGACCATGTAAGGGCTGATGTTGGTGAAGATGTCACACTCCCATGTCACCTCTCACCTGAGGCCAGTGATGTTGCCATGACGATCAGGTGGTTTAAAGAGACAGAGTGTATTTACCTGTATAAGAATGGCCAGGTGACAGAGAGGAGTGGCTATGAGGGCAGAGTGAGTCTGATCACCCAGGAGCTGGAGAGAGGCAACGTGTCTCTGAGGCTGAGAGACATCAGGGAGTCAGATGATGGAGTCTACATATGTCAGGTCATCCATGGAGAACAGAAGGAGGAGGATGCAGTGTGTTTAAGGGTCAGAAGAGGTAAGTGTTCTATAACTCCAGTAATGTTTCTAAACACCTAAACAACAACAATAACAACCAGTCTCTTTCCCTGTACAGAACACTTCTACTTTCTCATGTAGGTAGGACTTCATAGTAGGAGTTACAGATGAATAGACTAGATGAATTCTGAATATCAACTAGTTAGAATGCATATTTCAATCACTCTGAGTTTTGAGCTTGATGTCCTAAATCATTTGAAGCATTCCAATATTACTGGTCAAGTCCCTTGATTCTCATTAGTAATGAATGTGATGAACACCCATACCCCTCTGATGTATTTCACATCACTATGGTATTTGATATTATAATGTGACAGATGGTGATTTGAAGGTATTGATAATAACTAATACATTCTTGGATAATGGATGATCAGCATTTGGGGAGTAATTACTTATTTGTCTGTTTGGTTTATTGACAACCTATAACACAAGACAAAGAACAGACCAGAGTGTTAATCTGATACTATAAAGAAGTACAGGCCTTGTGAACAGCAGTGTGTCTTCAAGGCTACAAATTAAATCAGTTTCTTTACATTTATCATTACTCTCTCCAAATGTTCTCAAGGTAGGTTGGATTATGATATATAGATGTTCTTCAAATTATCCTGAATTTACATACCATAGCCCTCCCATAACATATCTGCCATAGAGGTCAACATTTCACATAGCCCTCCCACAATATATCTGCCATAAAGCTCAACATTTCACACTCCAAAATTAACACAAAATCAGCTTGAATTCGGTGTTATGTCCTAGTATGAAACATTCAGACATTCTCAGACTTCTCACATAGTAGCACTGATTACATCCCTTTCCCTAGATGTATATTAGTAATGAATGTGATGAACAGTCATTGCAGTATGATGTATGGTATTTGATTGAATAATGTAATGTGACAGAATTTGGATTGAATGTAACTGTAATGACTCATACATTTTGTTATACATTATCATTATTCATTACTCTCCATCTTGGATAATGGATGATCAGGAGCAATACCATAGCCACCCACAATATATCTGCCATAGAGCTCAACATTTCACATAGCCCTCCCACAATATATCTGCCATAGAGCTCAACAATTCACACACCAAAATTAAACTGGAATTAGCTTGAATTCAGCTTGATGTCATAGTATGAAGCATTCAGTCATTCTCAGACTGCTCACATAGTAGCACTGTTTACATCCCTTTCCCTAGATGTACATTAGTAATGAATGTGATGAACAGTCATTCCATTATGATTTATGGTATTTCATTAAATTATATAATGAGACAGAAATTCAATGAACAATAATAACTAATGCATTCTGTTTTACATGATCATTATTCATGACTCTCCATCTTGGATAATGGATGATCAGATACTTGTGAGTAATTTCTTATTTGTTTTTTTTGTTTATTGACAACCAATAACACAAGACAAAGAAAAGACCGGAGTGTTAATCTGATCCTATGAATAAGTACAGGCCTTGTGAACAGCAGTGTGTCTTCTTCAAGGCTACAAATTAAATCAGTTTCTTTACATTTATCATTACTCTCCCCAAATGCTTTCAAGGTAGGTTGGATTATGATGTATAGATATTCTTCAAATTATCCTGAAAATACATACCATAGCCCTCCCACAATATATATGCCATATAGTTCAACATTTCACATAGCCCTCCCACAATATATCTGCCACAGAGCTCAACAATTCACACACCAAAATAAAATGGAACAACTTGAATTCAGCTTGATGTCCTAGTATGAAGCATTCAGACATTCTAAGACTGCTCACAAAGTAGCACTGAGAATTACAGTGAGGGAAAAAAGTATTTGATCCCCTGCTGATTTTGTACGTTTGCCCACTGACAAAGAAATTATGAGTCTATAATTTTAATGGTAGGTTTATTTGAACAGTGAGAGACAGAATAACAACAAAGAAATCCAGAAAAACGCATGTCAAAAATGTTATAAATTGATTTGCATTTTAATGTGGGAAATAAGTATTTGACCCCTCTGCAAAACATGACTTAGTACTTGGTGGCAAAACCCTTGTTGGCAATCACAGAGGTCAGACGTTTCTTGTAGTTGGCCACCACGTTTGCACACATCTCAGGAGGGATTTTGTCCCACTCCTCTTTGCAGATCTTCTCCTAGTCATTAAGGTTTCGAGGCTGACATTTGGCAACTCGAACCTTCAGCTCCCTCCACAGATTTTCTATGGGATTAAGATCTGGAGACTGGCTAGGCCACTCCAGGACCTTAATGTGCTTCTTCTTGAGCCACTCCTTTGTTGCCTTGGCCGTGTTTTTTGGGTCATTTTCATGCTGGAATACCCATCCACGACCCATTTTCAATGCCCTGGCTGAGGGGAGGAGGTACTCACCCAAGATTTGCCGGTACATGGGCCCGTCCATCGTCCCTTTGATGCGGTGAAGTTATCCTGTCCCCTTAGCAGAAAAACACCCGCAAAGCATAATGTTTCCACCTTGACGGTGGGGATGGTGTTCTTGGAGTCATAGGCAGCATTCCTCCTCCTCCAAACATGGCCAGTTGAGTTGATGCCAAAGAGCTCCATTTTGGTCTCATCTGACCACAACACTTTCATCCAGTTCTCCTCTGAATCATTCAGATGTTCATTGGCAAACTTCAGACGGGCATGTATATGTGCTTTCTTGAGCAGGGGGACCTTGCGGGCGCTGCAGGATTTCAGTCCTTCACGGCATAGTGTGTTACCAATTGTTTTCTTGGTGACTATGGTCCCAGCTGCCTTGAGATCATTGACAATATCCTCCCGTGTAGTTCTGGGCTGATTCCTCACCATTCTCATGATCATTGCAACTCCACGAGATGAGATCTTGCATGGAGCCCCAGGCCGAGGGAGATTGACAGTTATTTTGTGTTTCTTCCATTTGCGAATAATCGCACCAACTGTTGTCACCTTCTCACCAAGCTGCTTGGCGATGGTCTTGTAGCCCATTCCAGCCTTGTGTAGGTCTACAATCTTGTCCCTGACATCCTTGGAGAGCTCTTTCGTCTTGGCCATGGTGGAGAGTTTGGAATCTGATTGATTGATTGCTTCTGTGGACATTTGTCTTTTTATACAGGTAACAAACTGAGATTAGGAGCACTCCCTTTAAGAGTGTGCTCCTAATCTCAGCTCGTTACCTTTATAAAAGACACCTGGGAGCCAGAAATCTTTCTGATTGAGAGGGGGTCAAATACTTATTTCCCTCATTAAAATGCAAATCAATTTATAACATTTTTGACATGCGTTTTTCTGGATTTTTTTGTTGTTATTCTGTCTCTCACTGTTCAAATAAATCTACCATTAAAATTATAGACTGATCATTTCTTTGTCATTGGGCAAACGTACAAAATCAGAAGGGGATCAAATACTTTTTTCCCTCACTGTATGTATAAATGTTCTTCAAATTATCCTGAATTTACATACCATAGCCCTCCCACAAAAATATCTGCCATAGAGGTCAACATTTCACACTCCAAAGTTAACACTGAATCAGCTTGAACTATTTTTGATGTCCTAGTATGAAGCATTCAGACATTCAAAGACTGCTCACATAGTAGCACTGAGTACATCACTTTCCCTAGATGTACATTTGTAATGAATGTGATGAACAGACATTGCAGTATGATGTATGGTATTTCAATAAATTATGTAATGAGACAGAAATTCAATGAACAATAATGACTAATGCATTCTGTTTTACATGATCATTATTCATGACTCTCCATCTTGGATAATGGATGTTCAGTTATGGGTGAGTAATTACTTATTTGTCTTTTTTGTTTATTGACAACCAATAACACAAGACAAAGAACAGACCAGAGTGTTAATCTGATGCTATAAGGAGGTACAGGCCTTGGGAACAGCATTGTGTCTTCTTCAAGGTTACAAATTAATTCAGTTTCTTTACGTTAATCAATACTCTCCCCAAATGTTCTCAAGGTAGGTTGGATTATGATGTATAGATGTTCTTCAAATTATCCTGAAATTACATACCATAGCCCTACCACAAAATATATGCCATAGAGCTCAACATTTCACACTCCATAATTAACACGGAATCAGCTCGAATTCAATTTGATGTCCTATTATGAAGCATTCAGTAATTCTCAGACTGCTCACATAGTAGCACTGATTACATCCCTTTCCCTAGATGTATATTAGTAATGAATGTGATGAAAAGTCATTCCAATATGATGTATGGTATTTCATTAAATTATGTAATGAGACAGAAATTCAATGAACAATAATAACTAATGCATTCTGTTTTACATTATCATTATTCATGACTCTCCATCTTGGATAATGGATGATCAGCATGGGTAGAAGGTGAGTAATTACTTATTTGTCTTTTTTGGTTATTGACAACCAATAGCACAAGACAAAGAACAGACCAGATTGTTAATCTGATACAATAAAAAGTACAGGCCTTGTGAACAGCAATGTGTCTTCTTCAAGACTACACATTAAATCAGTTTCTTTACATTTATCAGTACTCTCCCCAAATGTTCTCAAGGTAGGTTGGATTATGATGTATAGATATTCTTCAAATTATCCTAAATTTACATACCATAGCCCTCCCACAATATTTCTGCCATAGAGGTCAACATTTCACATAGCCTCCCACAGTATATCTGCCATAGAGGTCAACATTTCACACTCCAAAATTAACACGGAATCAGCTTGAATTCAGTTTGATGTCCTAGTATGAAGAATTCAGACATTCTAAGACTGCTCACATAGTAGCACTGATTACATCCCTTTCCCTAGATGTACATTAGTAATGAATGTGATGAACAGTCATTGCAATATGATTTATGGTATTTGATTGAATAATGTAATGTGACAGAAAATTCAATGAGCAATAATGACCAATGCATTCTGTTTTACATGATCATTATTCATGACTCTCCATCTTGGATAATGGATTATCAGCAAGACGTGAGTAATTACTTATTTGTCTTTTTTGTTTATTGACAACCAATAACACAAGACAAAGAACAGACCAGAGTGTTAATCTGATACAATGAATAAGTACAGGCCTTGTGAACAGCAGTGTGTCTTCTTCAAGGCTACAAATTAAATCAGTTTCTTTATATTTATCAATACTATCCCCAAATGTTCTCAAGGTAGGTTGGATTATGATGTATAGATGTTCTTCAAATTATCCTGAATTTACATACCATAGTCCTCCCACAAAATATCTGCCACAGAGTTCAACATTTCACATAGCCCTCCCACAATATTTCTGCCATAGATCTCAACAATTAACACTCCAAAATTAACACAGAATCAGCTTGAATTCAGCTTGATGTCCTAGTATGAAGCATTCAGACATTCTCAGACTGCTCACATAGTAGCACTGATTACATCCCTTCAACTAGATGATCATTAGTAATGAATGTGATGAACAGTCATTGCAATATGATATATGGTATTTGATAGAATAATGTAATGTGAAAGAATGGATTGAATGTAACTGTAATAACTAATACATTTAGTAATACATTATCATTATTCATTACTCTCATCTTGGATAATGGATGATCAGGACCAATTCCATAGCCCTCCCACAATATGTAATTCATAAAGCTCAACATTTCACATAGCCCTCCCACAATATATCTGCCATAGAGCTCAACAATTAACACACCAAAATTAAAATGGAATCAGTTGAATTCAGCTTGATGTCCTAGTATGAAGCATTCAGTAATTATCAGACTGCTCACATAGTAGCACTGATTACATCCCTTTCCCTAGATGTACATTAGTAATGAATGTGATGAAAAGTCATTCCAATATGATGTATGGTATTTCATTAAATCATGTAATGAGACAGAAATTCAATTAAAAATAATGACTAATGCATTCTCCTTTACATGATCATTATTCATGACTCTCCATCTTGGATTATGGATTATCAGCAAGCTGTGAGTAATTACTTATTAGTCTTTTTTGTTTATTGACAACCAATAACACAAGATAAAGAACAGACCAGAGTGTTAATCTGATACTATGAATAAGTAAAGGCCTTGTGAACAGCAGTGTGTCTTCTTCAAGGCTACAAATTAAATCAGTTTCTTTAGATTTATCATTACTCTCCCCAAATGTACTCAAGGTAGGTTGGATTATGATGTATAGATGTTCTTCAAAATTTCCTGAATTTACATACCATAGTCCTCCAACAATATATCTGCCATATAGCTCAACATTTCACATAGCCCTCACACAATATATCTGCCACAGAGTTCAACAATTCACACACCAAAATTAAAATGGAATCATCTTGAATTCAATTTGATGTCCTAGTATGAAGCATTCAGTCATTCTCAGACTGCTCACATAGTAGCACTGATTACATCCCTTTCCCTAGATGTACATTAGTAATTAATGTGATGAACAGTCATTCCAATATGATGTATGGTATTTCTTTAAATTATGTAATGAGACAGAAATTAACAATAAAACTAATGCATTCTGTTTTACATTATCATTATTCATGACTCTCCATCTTGGATAATGGATGATCAGCTATAGGTGAGTAATTACTTATTTGTCTTTTTTGTTTATTGACAACCAATAAGACAAGACAAAGAACAGACCAGAGTGTTAATCTGATACTTAAAGGAGGTACAAGCCTTGGAACAGCATTGTGTCTTCATCAAGGCTACAAATGATATCTGTTTCTTTAGATTTATCAATACTCTCCCCAAATGTTCTCAAGGTAGGTTGGATTATTATGTAAAGACATTCTTTAAATTTTACTGAATTTAAATATACTATAGAACCCTGCCTCCTGCCACAATATACAGTATCTGCCATATAGCCCAATGCTTGTTATCACAAAAAAATATAAATAATTAATTGGAACAGAAGTAGGCCAAGAATGTAAAAAATATATTATTAATGAAGTTAATCAGATCGTATTGGTGCCCACAGCCCCTACATGAGGGAGGTTTGAGTGACAGGAAAAATCGGATTGTTCCTGTTTGTTCTGTATATAGTGATGTAGTCTACCAGACATATCTCACCTCTCTTTTTTACACCATATTGTCAGGTTCAGACTATTTACAACATGAGACCCAGGAGGACAAGCTGAAGAGGGAGGCATCAGCTGTTGAGCTTGGTAAGTATGAGAGAGTCTGGAGGAGAGAGGATTGGTTCAGGAAACATTAGTGATGTTATTCCTTTTTTCAGACTAATTCATTTGGTAATGTATCAAATAGTCAATAGATCAGTTGATGATCGGTTCAACTCAGATAACTGTACAAAACAATTATTGTACCACTTCCATCAAATGATAATATGTCTTTATAGGCATACTATTGAATAAATGAATTAATTGCTTAATCAAACAACCAATTAAATACGTTAATTACTTTCTCTAGAGTTGAAGATGGAAAAAGAATTAAAAGAGATATTAAGAGATGAGATGATGAAACAACTAGAGGAGAAAGACAAACAACTGGATGATATGACCCAGGAAGTGAGAGAGAAAGAGAGACTACTGGAGGGAAAAGATAATGAAATAAAGGAGAAGAAGGTTGAACTAGGAGACAAAGACAATAAAATAAAGGAAAAAGACCATCAACTAGAGGACAGAAACTATAGACTGGGAGAGAAGGACAAACTACTAGAAGAAAAAGAAAATGAACTAAAAGAGAGGAGGCAGGAACTAGAAGAGAAATATAAACTACTAGAGGAGAGAGAGAAGCAGTTAAAGGAAAGAGACAAACAAGTGGAGGATGTCAACAATGAAAATGCTGAACTGGGTAAGATTATTACAACCATTAATATATTTAACCTACTGTACTTTCCTCAATTCTCAGGAATATTGTTTTACATCACTTTCCCTCTGCATCATATTTCTGTCTAAAGTCTTTAACATAGAATTCAGATGTTAGTCTTCCTTTGTTATTTCAGCTCAACAGATATGTGATGTGAAGACTGAGGTAGAGAGACTGAGAAGAGAGACCTCAGCCCAGATGACTGGTGAGTGAGAAATGTGATACTTAACATTAACATTTAAATAGAAACCCAGAACTACCCTTAAGTAGGTCTATGTGCCTTCATGTGTCACTGAGGTAAATGTTCCTATTCTAAATGGATGTTATTTATTGTTTTCGAACATGGAGACACCTCAGATACAGGTTCCATACTCCCAGTCAGGAGGAGACACAGCATGGATGGTCCTCCATATAGTGACTTATCAATATTGTCCTGTTTTCTCATACTGTTTCTAGTCTATAGGTGACCATCCTTCACTTAGTGAGTTGTCAATGTTGCCTCAAACTGTCATGAATCTTGATATTCTCTATTTTCTTCAATAATCTATATTTCACTATGATGTGTAATGTATTTGTAGTTTGTGTATACTATGTTTTTAAATGTGTCTCTGATGAGTCAGTATGTTGACCAGTTCTCTATGTTGTGTTTCAGTGGGAGGAGAGACCTCAGGTACAGACCCCACACTTCCACTGAGGAGGAGAAACAGCATGGAGTTAATTCCTCCAGGCAGTGAGTTATGGATGTAGCTTACATTATATTTGACACTGTGTTGTACATTATCCAGAGAGTCAGTGTGTTGAACAGTGCTGTGTGTTGTGTTGTGTTGCAGTGGGAGGAGAGAGCAGCAGTCCAGACTCCCCAGTGTCTCCCAGTGTGTCTGAGCTGAGACTGGTGCTGCTGGGGAGGACTGGGGCTGGGAGGAGTGCAGCAGGAAACACCATCTTGGGCAGAGAGGAGTTTGGGGCCCAGGCCAGCCCCTCTGCAGTGACCCAGAGGAGTAAGAGGAAAGAGGGGGATGTGTGTGGGAGACGGTTGGTGCTGGTGGACACTCCAGACTGGTTCTGTCCTGGACTCTCTCTGGAGGAGATGAGACAGGATGTGGGGCTCTGTGTCCGTCTGTCTGCCCCGGGACCGCACGCCTTCCTCCTGGTCATACCAGTGGAGCCCTCTAATGGGGAGGAGAGAGGGGTGCTGGAGAGAATAGAGGAGATGTTTGGGGAGGGTTGTTGGGAACACACTGTGATGCTATTAATCCATGCTGATGGCCTGAAAGAGCAGAGCATTGAGGAGTTTCTCCAAGCAGGGAGTCAGGACCTCCAGCAGCTTGTAGAGAAATGTGGGAGCAGGTACCACGTCCTCAACATTAAGGACAGGGCCCATGGCACTCAGGTCCCAGAGCTGCTGGAGCAGGTAGAGGAGATGGTGGTAGGAAATAGAGAGAGATTCTACAGCAGTCAGACTTACCAGGAGGCAGAGGACCAGGTCAGAGAGATGGAGGGAAAGATCCAGAGGGAGAAAGAGGAGAGGAAACAGAGGGAGGAGAGAGAGGTGAGAGATAGGCTTCAGAAGGAGTTGCAGGACTCGCTGAGGAAGATAGAGGGAGTGATCCAGGAACATGAAGGAGATATCAGAACACTCAGTGAAAGAACCACTGAACTGGAGAGACAGGTGAAAGAAGAGGGTGATGAGGAGAAGAAAAGAGAGCTGGAGAGAGAGCTGAAGAGAGAGTCTGATAGGAGGGAGGGGATGGAGAGAAAGCTGGAGAGATTTAGAGAGAAGAGAGAGAATGAGAGGAGAGAGATGGAGGAGAGACACAGACAGGAGATAGAGGAGATGATGGAGAACTATGAAGGAGAGGTCAGAGTTGAAGCAGAGAGAAACCTGATGAAGATAGTCCTACCTGAGTTACAGAGGAACATCATGATCTCACAGACAAAGATGGAGAGGGAGTTCAGCAGACAGATGGAGGAGAAGAATAGACAGATGGAGGAGAAGGATGGAGAAATGGAGAGACTGAGACAGAACTTGAAAGAGGTCAGTAAAGCTCACTCAGTGTTCCAGAAGAGACTGGTACGAGAGGGGAGAGGTCAGAGGGCACTGATAGGAGTGTTGAGCTGGGTCAGGAGAAACTCATCAAGTTGGCTTCTCCACAATCTGATATGATTCACCATCACAGTCCATGTGTAGAACCAGATCAGCTCTACTGTCCACTGTGCCGTGGTGAGTGGCATGGTGAACATGGGGAAAACAGGCCAGAATAATTTATTGTCCTGTCTGCTTTGTCTAGAGAATGAGGGGAGGGAGGTCTGTAAAGATCTTGATGAGACGTAGGCCAGAATTCCAAACCAACGTAGATGATTGAATGTGCACTGCAGGCTTTTAGAATGGAGAGGGTTGAGGTGGATCAGGGGGTCGTTGGGAGGAGTCAGAGACTGAGAACTCTAAAGATCTGAGTGAGACTTTTACTCAATGTTGTAGGAGGTCTACTATTGAACAGAGAGAACCATACTGTATTTACCACACATCAGTTCCTGTTCTTAATCAATCAAATTGCACAATCAAATTATATGTTTTGTGTTGAAACTTCAAAATTGAGTGAACAAAATTTTAAGAACACCTCAGAACAGCCTCAATTCGTCGTGCCATGGACTCTACACAGTGTCAAAGCGTTCCATAGGGATGCTGGCTCATGTTGACTCCAATGCTTCCCAAAGTTGTGTCAAGTTGGCTGGATGTCCTTTGGGTGGTGGACCATTCTTGATCCACACAGGAAACAGTTGAGCATGAAAAACCCAGCGGCGTTGCAGTTCTTTACACAAACCAGTGCGCCCTGCACCTATTACCATACAACGTCCAAAGGCACTTAAATCTTTTGTCTTTCCCATTCACCCTCTGAATGGCACACATCCTTCTTTAACCTTTCTCCTCCCCTTCATCTACACTGATTGAAGTGGATTTAACAAGTGACATCAATAAGGGATCATAGCTTTCACCTGGATTCCCCTGGTCAGTCTATGTCATGGAAAGAGCAGGTGTTCCTAATGTTTTGTACACAGTGTATGTCTACAGTGAATTGATGAGTAATGCATTAGATTATTGTTCAGTTGTTGGATGAGACAACATTTTTGTGGAGGGGTTAGAGAGGAGACCAGTTAGAGAGAATCACACTGTATTATCCTACACTGTGAGAGCAACGTAGGAGTGTTATTATTTTACCACAGTCACACTGTTTTTTTCTATTTGCTGACCTTCACCAATCAACGTTCATCAGCATACTGTTGTTATGATGTTATGTTCCATGTTGAAACCTTAAACATATCTCTACAGTACTCGCTCGTGGACAGACAGGCAACGCGATGCTCACGCAAGATTTGGTTCAGGGTTCAGAGATCACAGTGAAGGATTGATGAGTAATACATGTGTTTATTATGGTCTGTTAGTTGAACCCATTACCCAGTGGGTAGTAATCAGTGATTTGGATGTAGCTTCCAGTTACCACGGTGTTGTCTCATATTAATGGTGGGAATCTATCCCAATGGAACTCTCACACCACCTGAGACTGATATCGTTGAAATAAAGAAATACAACTTTATAAGCCATCAGTGTTTGGAGATTGTTTTGTCTTGGATGATTCTCTACAGTACAGAGCTGAGCTATCAACAGTGACCTGGTCTAACAGCTGGCCTCTCTCTTTACCTGGCACACAAATACACACTTGCATGCATGCACACACACACACTACTACTACTAATACTACTACTAATACTACTACTAATACTCTAGGACAGCAGTTTCAGAAGACCAGAGGAAGTGATGGAGCATCAGTCTGAATGGAGATGTCCAAATGACTAACTGGCGAGGATTTAAAGAGACATGCAGTAACCTTCTCTGACCAGCAGATGGCTCTGCTACATCACCAGAGGAGCAGGAGGAACCATGAGGAGTATAAGAGCAGCAGCAATCCATTCAACACCTAATTCCAACCGCTTTTGATTTGATACCCAAACAGACACAGAGAGAAATACATGTATTATGTTGCTTGTTTTACTATATAGAAAGTGGTTTGTTAATTTGTATCAGATACAGTATATGTTACTACAATCAATATTGTATTAAATCAGTATCAATAAATATACCAGTGTTTATGTTGTACAGTGGTAAGCACAATTTGGATTACATTTTCTGTCATAAAGAAATACCTTGATACTCACATTATAACGTGAATAATGTTGTAACTTTTCATTTACGATTAATGTAAGATGTCCACTTTCAAACGTTATGGTTATTTAGTGGAGCTTTGAGAAGGCTGTTTTTCCATCAGAAACTGTGGCCCTTAGTAGTCAGGGAGGGAATAGTCGAAGGTTGGTCATGGAAAAGTTAACCCTGTAATATTTAGGCACTACACTACTTTACAACTGTTGGAAATGGTATCACACAGGAGCACGGTAAAGGAAAACATTAAAGAGCAGAAGTACAGTACTTTACAATCCAATAAATAAATAACACACTGTAAACCAATCATATCAAAATCACTTATTGTGACCTTTACGTCCAAATATAGTTTCCAGTGTCTCTAATGACCAGTGTCCACACCTCCACTTCCAGAGAGTGAGAGGGGGAGAGAGAGAGAGGTGGTCAGTCGTCCTCTGTGCAGCCCAGTAGCTCCATCCTGAGTGTGATACGTCTGTACCAGAACCAGGGGATGAGGCGGAGGAAGAGACCATATATGGGGCGGCTGGATTAAGTTCTTCCTGTGGGTGTTGTTGTCAATGTTACACCTGTCACCAAGACAACCACAGATACAGTCATACACACTGCCACCAAAGACTAGTTTATACATTTACATTTACATTTTAGTCATTTAGCAGAAGCTCTTATCCAGAGCGACTTACAGGAGCAATTAGGGTTAAGTGCCTTGCTCAAGGGCACATTTACGTCATTTAGCAGACGCTCTAGTCCAGAGCGACTCACAAATTGATGCATTCACCCTATAGCCAGTGGGATAACCACTTTACAATTTTTTTTTTGGGGGGGGGGGGGGTAGAAGGATTACTTTATCCTATCCCAGGTATTCCTTAAAGAGGTGGGGTTTCAAATGTCTCCGGAAGGTGGTGAGCGACTCCGCTGTGTGTGGGGGGGGGGGGGGGGGGGGGTAGAAGGATTACTTTATCCTATCCCAGGTATTCCTTAAAGAGGTGGGGTTTCAAATGTCTCCGGAAGGTGGTGAGTGACTCCGCTGTGGGGTGGGGTGGGGGGGGGGGGGGGGGGGTAAAATGATTACTTTATCCTATCCCAGGTATTCCTTAAAGAGGTGGGGTTTCAAATGTCTCCGGAAGGTGGTGAGTGACTCCGCTGTGGGGTGGGGGGGGGGGGGGTGCTAACATGCGTTGTTATACCTGGTGCTAACATGCGTTGTTTATCCTGATCTTATCCACATTCTGATTGTACCACATTTTCTGATATGCGTCTACACATGGTATTAAAATGTGTCTCATATCCGTCCACTGTGTCCGCATTGTGATCAGATTTCCAAGTCCTTCTCTGTATGTAATTTATTTGACAGATTTTATTTTAAGACACATATTGATGTCATAAGTCAATGGTGCCACCTGACAATGATTTTAAAAGGCGGGAAAATGATTATTTAAATAGTTTCACTTTCCAGATCTGTCTACACTTGTAAGATATCCAGACACAACGCGTGTCTGACTACCTCCGGAGGTGGTGGTAGTGGTCCTCTGTAGCTCAATTGGTAGAGCATGGCGCTTGTAACGCAAGGGTAGTGGGTTCGATCCCCGGGACCACCCATACGTAAAAATGTATGCGCACATGACTGTAAGTCGCTTTGGATAAAAGCGTCTGCTAAATGGCATATTATTATTATCACAATCAGATCGTAATGTGTATTTTACTCGTCTATATCTTTCCAATAATGTGTGTGGCTCAGTCAGTAGAGCATAGTGCTTCCACGACCAAGGGTTGTGGGTTTGATTCCTGCTGGGGCCATCCATATGTATGACTATAAGTCATTTTGAAAAAAAGGCATATATTATTATTATTATAATATATGATCAGGACAAAGGACGCACGTTAGAACCAGGTATAAATGGAGCTCTGTCTCTCTTTCATATCTGAGATCTCTTTTCTGTTTCTGTGTCTTAATCAACCAACCAACCAATCAATCAATCAATCCATATGATCATGTGTTTATACCTTGTCCTTGTGGTGTGCTTCCTCCGGGTACATAGTCCACCTCAGTCCATCATTGATGTAGGCCAGTTTATAGGAGAGTACAAACTGGACACGGCCAAAGTCCTTAGCTCCCTGAGTCACTATACCTGTTACTTTAGTGGGAACCAATAGGTCTACCTGAGAGAGGGAGAGAGAGAGAGAAAGGACAGAGAGAGGAGGAGGGAGAGAGAGGAGAGAGAGAGAGAGAGAGAGAGAGAGAGAGAGAGAGAGAGAGAGAGAGAGAGAGAGAGAGAGAGAGAGAGAGAGAGAGAGAGAGAGAGAGAGAGAGAGAGAGAGAGAGAGAGAGAGAGAGAGAGAGAGAGAGAGAGAGAGAGAAAGAAAGAAAGAGAGAGGAGAGAAAGAGAGAGAACTGAACTTTTGTGTCACAACACAGTCATGACATACTTATCTTATTACAATGTATTCCTGTTTTGGAAGGTTTAACATTTGACCATGGTCTGATGAAGCATATGTAAAAAGGTGTCTTCAGGTGATGATGTCACTGACCTGTGAGCTCACAGTCTATAAGCTATATGCGCAGGATACAGTGGCCCCTGCAGACTTGTGGGTAAACACGTATGTACTGCGCTTCGATTGGTGGAGGGAAGGTGTTGGCCAGTGTTCCTTGCTCTGAAGGACAACATCAGTCCTGCACTGGATAGTTCCCAGGTCCAGATGAACCCAATGTTCCAGGTCTGTCCCATCATGGAGATAGGTATCTCATATGCAGTCATTAACTGTCTCACTCTGAGATCCACCAGATAGCGTCTCTACTGTTAAAACTCAGTCATCTTCTCTGTTCTGGTTCATTCTCCCCCACAAACAGGCTCCTCTGGCTGGCTCTGATGGGGAGCAACATTTCTACTGACGCCAGTCAGCGTCTCTACTGTTAAAACTGAGTCATCTTCTCTGTTGAGCTGTACATCATTTATTTATTTATTCTTTACTTCTATTAGTCAGTCCATCCTTTTGTTCTTCTCTTTCTTCCTCCATACTTCCATTCATCAGTCCAACATCTTCACTCTCACTGGCTGAGACTTCAGCTTCAAAATGACAAAAACATCCTCCACATCCTACCAGTTCTCCTCTCTTTCTTCACAGCTCCTGTGTGAGTGTGAGTGGAGAGACATCTGGTCCTGGAGGAGAGTGAGTGGAGAGACATCTGGTCCTGGAGCAGTGTGAGTGGAGAGACATCTGGTCCTGGAGGAGAGTGAGTGGAGAGACATCTGGTCCTGGAGGAGTGTGAATGGAGAGACATCTGGTCCTGGAGGAGTGTGAGTGGAGAGACATCTGGTCCTGGAGGAGTGTGAGTGGAGAGACATCTGGTCCTGGAGGAGTGTGAGTGGAGAGACATCTGGTCCTGGAGGAGTGTGAGTGGAGAGACATCTGGTCCTGGAGGAGTGTGAGTAGAGAGACATCTGGTCCTAGAGGAGAGTGAGTGGAGAGACATCTGGTCCTGGAGGAGTGTGAGTGGAGAGACATCTGGTCCTGGAGGAGTGTGAGTAGAGAGACATCTGGTCTTGGAGGAGTGTGAATGGAGAGACATCTGGTCCTGGAGGAGTGTGAGTGGAGAGACATCTGGTCCTGGAGGAGTGTGAGTGGAGAGACATCTGGTCCTGGAGGAGTGTGAGTAGAGAGACATCTGGTCCTGGAGGAGAGTGAGTGGAGAGACATCTGGTCCTGGAGGAGTGTGAGTGGAGATACATCCGGTCCTGGAGGAGTGTGAGTGGAGAGACATCTGGTCCTGGAGGAGAGTGAGTGGAGAGACATCTGGTCCTGGAGGAGAGTGAGTGGAGAGACATCTGGTCCTGGAGGAGAGTGTATAGTAGGGGAGTGGTGCTGGGGTCTGTGTGTGTCCTTGGTCCCTGTGGAGGATGGGGGTCCAAGGGGTCCGTCTCGTTCATTCTCCCCCACAAAACAGGCTCCTCTGGCTGGCTCTGATGGAGAGCAGAGAGGCCCTAGTACCAGGACGTGACAACATTGTTACTGACGCGACACCAGGACAGCACAGAGGGCTTAAATAGCTAACACACATTCACACAGAGGCACACTCAAATGGAAAACAGCAAGATACCTAATTTGATAATGTGTCCATGTAAGCATTGAACCTCAAGACCAGTCTTATAATATTTATCCTGTGATGACTCACATAAAACATTATACAAGTTCACATTCACTGTGCTGGCAGTTTCTTCCTGCATATTCTACAGGACACACACATGAGTTGTTGGCCTCCAGGTCTGTACACACACCTCCGTTCCTGCACAGCCCGCTCTCACACTCATTCACATCTGGAACACAAACACCAACCAGGAAAAACTGTTACATACATTTATGGGACTGTCATTATTCCATACAGCTATTTCTATTTACGGTGTGTTCACACAGCGTGTGAGCTGTCATAACTCATTGTACCCATGAAAGCGTGAGGACATGTGTACTACATCATTAGAGTGACCCCCACTGAGTGACCTCATTAAGAATGGCCAGATTAGGCCACTCCCTCCAGCCTGGGGGGGCATATTAGGCCTCAGCCGCTAGACAAGCTGACCCCCGGGTTAGTGTGTGTGTGTGTGTGTGTGTGTGTTTGGGTGATGTGTGTGTGTGTGTGTGTGTGTACTTACTGTGTTGGCAGTGGGCTCCAGAGTAGCCAGGGGAGCAGTCACAGTGATACCCCAGGAAGACATCACCTCGTTGGGCATCAGTGGTCTCACATACACCCCCATTGTGGCATGGATTGGGCTGGCACGGGCCTGGACACAACAACAACTTTTTGGTATCAATTGGTTTTTAACACTAAGCATAAGCACAGGACAACATATGACCTCTTTCACTGTCTGTCCCATGATCAGCACAGGGATATACACTGAGTATACAAAACATGACACAGACTGGGCAGGTGAATCCAGGTGAAAGGATGAATCTTTCTATTCTCAGTGTATGTCAGAGTAGGGCTGTTACCATGACTGTATTCCTGCCACACCGGCGGTCACGAGTCATGAAGGCAGTCGAATTCAACGTGACCGTTTAGTCATGGTAATTAGGCTTCTCCAAGCTCTGATGCTGATGATGGTCATTAGTAGCCTACCAAACTTGCTAACTGCCTGGTACTCTGCACTCTATTGTCCCTCTTATCACTTTTTTTCAGCTGCCCCTATTTCGAGACAAGTGCATGATAATGGGACATTTCTAAATCAACACAAATTTCACACTTATATTATTTAGTATATGTAAACACAAGATTAAATCAGGAATAGTGTGATGGGTGACAATATTAGCCTATCACTAGTGAATGATATATTATCACTGGTGAATGATGCCCAGTTTACGGGAAGAAACAGCACATGCTTTTTTTTGCAACTTTTTCAGATCATAGTCGCACACCTCATGTAGCCTAGCTCATAGGCCTATATGTTTTGATAAGGTTTGTATCACAACTAAAGTGGCCAAATAACTTCTTAAAATGAAGCATGTTAATCCACTTTACAACGGGTGTAGAGCCTAACTGGCATACATACGCAGCGCTTGAGATTCAAGCACCTTTATAATAAAAACCTTACCTGCATAATCACATTTGTGGTCACTTCTGAGAATGGTGTTTTCCTGCTAATGGCACATTCGCGCTTATAGCCTACTGCCATGTGCCCATTGCTGTGCTTATAATGTGAAGAAATAGCCTAATAGTTTATCAACATTTTAAGCTAAAAGTTCTCATCTGTTGCATCAGGCTCAATGCTTAAAACAGTTTTTTTGATGCTAGTGGTTGTATTAATTTGGGATCCATCGCATCCCACAGCTGTCCCAGACTATGTTTGGAATATTTCTCGCACAGAATAGAAAATGTCGACTTTTGTAGATTGACATAGGCTAGTGTTTTTGCTGTTTGTTAGGCCTACTCATCTTGTTGGCTGACGAAAAGTAAATGTGGACAGTTCTTCCAATATCTTCAATATGCACCTCAGAATTGGATAAGGAATCGCACAGTTGCGTCCCCGATGTGTCTGTCTTCATTTGTAGCCTGTGAGAAAGACCCGATCACATGACAGAGAGCCATGTGAGGGAGAGGTGCTTCAGCACGCAGCTGGGAGAAGGCAGTGGTGTAGTGGTCCCTGGAGAAGTGGGTATACTCTCAGTATTCACCTTTTTTTTTTTTAAGTAGTCCAGAAAAAAGCCCTGTTTTAGAAACAGTGACATGTAAGACTATGATTTAGTTTACCCAAAAATATGTAATTTCTACTTGCACACTATTATAAAATGATCATGACTTGATTAGGAGCAGTTTGTAGTTACTACTGGTCACAAGAGCAGCCTGGATGAATGTAAAATGTATTTATCATGAGGCAAACAGGAAATGGTGTTTCGATTATTTTTTGCACATTTATTTAAATAAAATACTTCAAATCTGAAGGTGACAATGCATCCTTGTTCATATTGCTATATGCTTTGTTTTGAACATGTTCATTTACCGGTAAATCATTCAACAAAATATGTTACAACAATATTTAGTTAACAATTAACAAAAATATATGCATTAACAACACATCAACAGTGATATACTCTCTCAACCCAGCACTGGGTTTCTGACCTTTGCTCATACTACAGTATATTCCAGACAAATTTGCTTTCTGCAGGAGCTTTCACACTGCACTGTCTAGAACGCACCGAAGAGGCAGCACGATGGCTCTTCAACCAGGTCCTTGTATATTTTCTAGGATCAAACTTGGAAGTTGGTGGGCCGTTGATATTAATCATCATCAAGTTTGATATGTTTGAGATCAGAAGGACAGCCCTCTTGTCTGAGCTTATATTGTTCATAAGGCTAAAATTCCTCTCACACTCTGCTGTACCGACAGGGAATGTTTTCATACAGTTCATAAGTGGTTTTAGGTCCTTGGGCTCACTACTGGGCTCTTCCAGTAGGTCCCGCATCCCATTCAGTGCTTGGTCTGTGCACAAGTTAAATCGCTTGCACAGTCGCTTAACTTGTTCTTCACCATGGCGGATGCTGGGCTTTGATGGCCACTTACTCTGATCAAGGATGCTGAGGTCCATGATGGTCTCATCTTCAAAAGACAAGCGTTTCTCCAGATTGTTCACAAGGCTTTGTAAGAACTGGCCTGGATTGATAGACTTCAGCTTTGCATTTGTTTTCAGGGCTATAGACCGATACTCCCCAGTCTGTTTTGCTTCTAAAGCCTCACTATATTTCTCACCTGGACTCTCTTTGAATGACTGGATCACTCTGATTGAGCGTTTCAGCAGATGCTCTGCTCTGAGGAGCGTTATAGAACGAGACTGAAGCTCCTGTGACAGGAGACTTAGTTCATGGAGAGTGTCGTACATGAGGCCAAGGTCACAAATGAATTCTGGACTTTGAACACGGTCTAACAAACCTCTGTACATCTGCCTCTCTTTGGTGGACCTCATCTCATCACTGCAAGCATTTTTAAAGTGCTGCACAAGAGCTCCCAGGGATGTCCAAACAGCACGAACAGTCCGAAAGCTACTGGCCACCCAGCGTACATCCAAGATTCTGCCAATGCGAAGAAGTTGTGAGCCTACTTCAGCTGCTGCATTAACAAGTTCACGTTCATTTTTGTTTGACACACTATACAGAGAGTATAGCTTCTGGATAAAAGTTTTAAAGTGATTGACAGAGTTTACCTCATCAACTGCATCTGACACAGCAAGTTCAAGTCTATGGTTCATGCAGTGCCATACAAAAAGCTTTGGGAATCTCAAAGTCAGTCTGGTTGCTACTCCTGACTTCTTTCCTAGCATGACACTGGCTCCATCAGATACAAATGTTACCCAGTTTTCATGAAGCCACTCTTCTGTAAAGCCAGCATTAGTTAAACAGGTGAGTAACGCCTGTAATATGCCATCTGCTCTCTGATTTTCCAGTTCAACAAGTTCCAGGAATATGAACTCAGGGCTTTCTTCTTGAATTGATGCTTTAATAGAAACTGTCATGACAGCTTTGTGACTTAAAGAAGATGCCTCGTCAATTAGGACAGCTAACTTACTGGATGATGCTATAATGCTACTGATGATTTTGCTCTGCATCTCACTAGCAACATGTTGTATTATTTGTGTTGCACTGTAACGTGAATGAAGTATTGAGCCCATTTTTACACCATTCAGTTCCTGCAGCTCAATGAGGCTCTCATGGTCAGAAAAGGGTCGGTTCTTTTTGGCCAGATGGTAGGCTGTTCGAAACACAGCTTCAGTTTCCTTCATGTAGGACTCAGTCATAGTCTCCACTGCATTCTCAATGGCAGCTTCTTTCTGTTGCTCTGCCACCTTCACAGCCTGAGTGTGGGCCTTGGACAACGCATGTTTCCTCACCTTATTTCTCAAGATTGACAAACTTGTTGTTCTACTTCCCTGGCCAGACACTTGAATTTCAAAGTTCATCCATTCTCTTGAGAGCGATACACCTTGTCCTTGCTCCTTGTCGATCCCAATGGAGTTCACACTGCTACAGACCAGACATCCTGCGAAGCATAAACAAACAATGTAACTACTCCTGTATCCACAGCTGTACGTGTGCATGGTCCTTTACACACACACACACACACACACACACACAAAGTTATCTGTGCCCACTGTTTCAGAAGTTACCCAAACTAGCAATCTACCTAAACTTACCCAATTTTTTGTTTTTGGATCCCAACCAGGGGTTCTTGGATTTGAAGTCTTCTGTTTGTTTAGCACTCCACAGGTCTGGCCAGTCATTATTGATGTCTACAGACAACAACAAAACTAATTATGCATCTCCCTGTCTCTCTCTCTCTCACACACTTACACACACACACACACACACACACACACACACTACTGTGATCACAATAGTCATCAGCAAGACATGGGTCCCCCTCTTTACATTAACAATCTGCATAACCAAGTGGAAATATTTTCAGCAAGTGAAGCTGAAGCATACAGGAGATTAGTGAGTGAAATACTTGGGAGAGTTTATTTAACAAAAAAACAACAAATTTAACACAAAATGTTATATAACAGTAGCATTGTAAAAAACAAACATGGATACAGACAAAATAAATAGAAGGGCAATAAAATAAATAACATCACACAGAAATTCAAAATGAGGCTTAATCTGTCAAAATCACCTTTTGTTACAGTGTGAGGCTTCACTTTTCAATAAACTGGAGATGCAATTTACTGCCTGTGTGTTCTGACCTGGTGGTGGTAGACTGGATCCTTCTATATGCT